>NW_024583749.1:38097-51076 GCF_018398535.1 Haplochromis burtoni
TCTTCGAGATCCAAACGCGGGCCATCCTCTTGAGTCATCTTCATCCCCTCCTGCACTCTGAATCACACTACACTCATCTATATCCTCTTCCAGAGTGCCCTGTATCCAACCATCCCAGGAGTCAACACCTCTTGCCTTAGGTATTTGCACCTTAAGATGCACCTTCTTCCTCACATCTGGACCTAAGACTCTACTCCCTTTAGCTTTTACCTTTTGCTTCTTAAATTTTTCCCAAAATTGTTCTTCATCGAACCGTTTACTCACCATGTCCACCAGTTTCTCTACCTCTTCGGGTAATAATTCCAGAGGAGTCCTAGCTGTTGCTCCAGCTGCACCAGACTGTTCTTCCTCTCCTTCCTCGTCCTCCCCATCTTTTTGTTCCAAGTTGGTCTGAATATGACCAGCAGGTAGCGCTGTCTTTGTAGGTCCTATTACTATGTTTTGTTGCTGCGGCTTAGGGCGGTGCTGGTCCTCATAGTCACACTCCGCCTGCCCTCCAGTTAGGCGCAGCACCGTTCCCTCTTCATTCTCCTGCCATCCTCAATACTCAATGTTGGATAATTACCACAATATCTTGGAGGACGTGCTGAAAAAGGAGGGGCTGTGGGGTGAGGGTGTGAAAGACCACCAGGTCTTAACTTACCTTCTTCTTCCACAGGTTCCCTCATCCAGTGCTCCAGTCCTTGGCAGCTGATTCCCCATACAGCCAGCCTGGCTCGTTTCTCCTCCTCCTCTTTTATTTGTTTCCTAACTCCCCTCTTCTCCAAAGTATGTGCTCCACCCAACTCTCTCCTGAGTTTCTCCTCCTTCTCCTCGGATGCCTTGGCCACTTCCAATAAAACCTTTGCAAGAGAACATTGCATATCGCCTTTTATTCCAGCTTGATCACATACACTCATTATTTCCTTCCCCATTTCCAGTATTTTATCATTCTTACCTGTCAGATGTCCGGTCATGGTGATCTTCAATGCTTCCCCTAATTTCGCTTTTTGCTTATCAACAGTTTTCCATTGCATTTCTCCCTCTGTTGGACTCCTCACTCCTTCTCTAATAATCTTCTCTTGCTCAGCCATTATTTTTAACTCACCTGGAATTCCGTTACTTACCACCAGATGTCGTCGTTTGTTTTCGTCGGGACCCTCCGAGCTCCTCCTTATTACTCCTCCTCCTTCCGCTCTTGTGCACCTCACAAATTATTCAAACTGCGCCACGGACTCGATACCGCGGTTTCTCTTCCCCTAAAAAATATAAAACCAAATTAAACCCCCCAATTGACTTCACAGTTTGCAACAACTCATGACATGGCCTCCTGCGCGATTTCTGCACACCACAAACACACACTTTTAGACACAAATTCTTTTTGTTACTTTAATTGACTCCCGTACTTCAGACAAGACACATACTCTAACTGCGCTTTCACACACACACGCAATCTACACACACTGCAATCAGTGGGACGAGCCAAGCAGTTGTTCTCTCACTACGAAGCAACTTGCCCCCACTCTCATGCAGGTTATCAACCACGACTAGGATCCAACACCTAGCTTTAGTTATTTAGGGCGCCCCCGGTGCCCAGGTTACCAACCTGGCTCCTGTCCCACAGGGCCCAACGACGCGTCCGAAGATGGGTTGAGTTGCCAAACTCTCAACACACCCACGGCCCTCAGCTGCGACAAGGCCTTAAACCCCGCTTTCTAACTAATAGTAACACATGTTTCCTGCTTTGACGCACGGGGACAGTTCACAACACCGCCACTTTTTTCCTAATAACTAAGACGGATCACACACCGCCGCGGATGAAACACCGATTCTATTAATCCGTAACAAACGTCTCCTGCTTTAACGCACTGAGATGTTCTTACGGGCGCTAAACATCAACCTGAGTTCTTAGCAAAAGTCTCTTGCTTTAACGCACTGGGACGGATGCTAGCCGCCTCTTTTTCTACTGTGAATTTACACTGGGTGTGCTAAGTCTCCATTTTCCGGAATGTAAAATTAAAGATCTTTTGAGTTAGACCACTTTGAGCCGTGTCTCTCTTGGCCGTTGAAGAATACAAAGAATGGGATTTAATAGCACCAAGTTATTTAAAATTTTAAAAGTATACAAAAGGATTTTAAAAACGATACAGTATTTGATGGGGAGCCAGTGTAGATTGGCTAGGGCAGGGGTGAAGTGATTATGCCTTCTGGAGCCAGTTAAGAGATGTGCTGCGGCAATTTGAACTAATTGTGTCCTTGGGCAAGACACTTTACCCTACCCTACTACTGGTGTTGGCCAGTAGTAGGGTAGGGTAAAGTGTCTTGCCCAAGGAGTACTACTACCATTACTACCCATTACTACTAATAATAATGGATTGCATTTATATAGCGCTTTACAAGTCACATTCACACACTGGTGGAAGCAAGCTACAGTTGTAGCCACAGCTGCCCTGGGGCAGGCTGACAGAAGTGACGCTGCCATATTGCGCCATCTGTACATGTTTCCTTTAATTTCTGAGAAATATTACAGTAGATCTGGATGAAACCTGGTCCAGAGGTACAGTAGGTGTCAACTATTAAGGAAGAATTTTAATGATTTTTTTGAAAATACAAAAAATACAATAAAAGTGTATTGACTGTGTTGCATTGAATATAAATGTCCTTTAATTTCCGAGGAATATTACAGTAAATCTGGATGAAACTTGGCACAGAGGTACAGTAGGTGTCCAAGAGTAAGTCTCTTTTGGAAGATGGACCTCAACTATTAAGGAAGATTTTTAATGTTTGTTTTTAAATTGACATAATTAAAGTGTATTGACTGTATTGCATTGAATATAAATGCCCTTTAATTTCTGAGGAATATTACAGTAGATCTGCATGAAATGTGGCCCAGAGGTACAGTAGGTGTTCCAGAGGGGGAATGTGTTGAAAGTTGGGCCTCAACTATTAAGGATGATTTTAAATGAAATTTTGAAAATGACATAATTATACTGTATTGAATTGATTATAAATGTTCTTCAATTTTTGAAGAATATTACAGTAGATCTGGATGAAACCTGGCCCAGAGGTTCAGTAGGTGTTCCAGAGGAGGATTGTGTTGAAATCTGGACATCAACTATCAAGAATGATTTTTAATGAATTTTTCAATATGCAACCAGACTGTGCCGATGGCTGTATTGGGCTATCCCATTGCAATTTGTGAGGGCGCGTGCGTGTGTGATTGTTCGCATGCGCGCACGTGTGCGTGGGTCTAGGCTTTCGATCGGGAAATAACGAGAAAAGGTGCTACCGTAAATATTGGTGTAGAAGCGCAAGAAAATTCATGCGGCGGATAAGAAGCGGCTGGCTTGACCATGGCTCACAAATCACGGCTCACTTAACCGCGGTCATTAATTCCCTCTGATGTTTGCTGTTTTGCTTCCACCATGATAAAAATCAAACTTCATGCACAGCTCACTGTGTGTACTTCAAGAACAGCTTCCCATCTCAAATCTCTGTTTTCTGCATTATTCATTCACTCATTATTACCCACCAGTCTACCATTGTTTACAGCGCTGTCGGCCGCTGTGTTTTTGTTTTTTTTTTCTTACTTAAATGTCCTTGGACCAGAAAGCCTAATTTCTGCTGTTCAATACTGAAGAAATTTAAACTTTTTAAGATTATGCAAAATTGCAGAATATTTTTAAGGTTATCTGCTTTAAAAAGCCAGGCCAGGAAAAGCTCCTTCATGTTTTTTTGTGTTTTATTCTCAGTTACTTTGACACAAGGCATCTGCTGTGATGTTACACCTATGATAAAGTCTCACAGTATCAGTACTGATAAATGATCAGAAATATAAATTTCTGACTATCTCAGGCAAAATTGAATCGAATTGGGACCTTGTGAATTGGAATCGAATGGATTATAGAAATCAGTGATGATACCCAGCCCTAGTGAGCAGCATAGGCCCGACAGAGTGGATGCAGCTGTGGGTAAAAAGAAAAGATGAAAAGAACTGTTGATACAATTTTTGTTAAGGCCTGATCCGTAGACAGTGCTCTGACACGGAGCCATCAGTCTCTGAACGCTGAAAAATCACAGTGTATCCAGAAAACACATTATATGCTGTGATAAATGCACTGCCCACGAGTCCCCTCTCGCCACTGCCTTTCAGCGGCAGGCAGCCGCAAACTGGTTGTCAGAGGAGGCCAATGTGATGATTAAGTTTAACATTGTCTACAATGTTGCCAAAGAGTGCCAAAGCACTTTAAGCACAAGCACTTTTTCAGTAACTTATCTTTTTTGTAGAAATGTGCTCCAAATAAATAACTCTTTGTTGACAAGTTTGTTAATTAATTGTTTACAAATGAATATTGTCTATATAGACCGCAATTTTCCCCCAAAAAAGTGCACATGTAAAACTGTGGTGTTGAGCGTTGCGACTGACCAGTGTAACCGTGGCAAAAAGTTAGTCTAGAGCCTTACATAAGCATAATATATTTATAATAACCAATTATTTTAATCTCTAAATAGTCAAATCCATATCATACAAACAAATAAATTAGTTGAATATGTCAACACTTGATGACAGTATGCATTCTATTGCTCACTATCACAATTATTATGTAAATAATGATATCGCGGTAGCCCGTCGTGTTTCCTTATAAACCTATGCTATTTTTTTTCTTTCAAGAACAATGCAGCAATTTTATTTATTCAGAGAAGACTTTCAGAGCATGTCACAAATAATTGCAAGTGCATTACAATGGATTGACAAATATTGATATCAAGAATATAGTACAGAAAGAAACATCGTATGGCTCCCACAGGACCCAGAATGATTAATCAAAGATTATATGAAGAGATTAAATACTGAGAGAGGCTGGATATACAGCAGAAACTGACATCATGGCATTCTGATATTATATAATAGTACCAACAAAAAAGTACTGCGCTGCGTAAAATTTTAAAATGTTGTCAAGCTGCTCAAGTACCTCTAATAAGTATATACAACATACAATTGATGTAATTATTTTTCTGAGATTTTATCTATCTATCTATCTATCTATCTATCTATCTTTGGATCTGGGGCACTTGCTTTTACTTGCTTTTGCTTTTAACTTATTTTGCAATTTTAAGATTTTAGAGGCTAAGGAACCAAAACAAATATTTTGATGTATTTGAGGCCACAGGCTAACTGGCTGCCAACAATAGAAAAGAAGAAGTAATCTTCTTCTTTTCTATTGCAGTTTATATATAATACAATATATATTTGCAATTTGAAATATGGAAATATTATTTTATTTATTTGGCTTGACTTGAAGGGCTTATTTCAGTCACAGCATGCTGGCATCACTGGAGCCAGACTTGACTATTTGAAATGTAACAATAAGTTTAACAGATTTTCTAAACCATGGGTAGAAAAAGGCATAGATGATAGGGTTGAGACAGGAATTAAAATAAAACAAACATAAAAAAAAGGTAACGGATAAAATATCAAGCAGTGTGTCCTGGCCTGAGAGTATTACACTGTAATATGGGAATAGGCATATCAGAAATGCAACAATAACAATGCCAAGAGTCCTAGCTGCTTTCAGTTCAGATTTTTTTGGACTTACTTTCCCCCTCTGTGTGACAGCTGGAACATGAGGTTGCATGGCCCGAATCTGAAACACGGCCACGGCAAATACTCTTACATACAAAATTACGATGACAGTAATGGGAAGGAGGATTGTCAAAATAAGATCGGTAACTTGTATTGCAAAGTCAACATAAATCACACACTCTCCAAAGCAGGAATTAAATCTACCTGGTTTATCCAGGTTATCCTTCAAGAGCACACCGACTACTAGGAGCGAGCAAATCCAACACATTAAGACACAGGTCTGAACTCTTTTTGGAGTGACTTTGGTGGGATAATGAAGAGGATCACAAATGGCCACATAACGGTCAACTGAAATGAGCACCATGGTTCCTACTGAGGCAGAAGTAACAACTATGTCGAAAACATAATACAAGACACACATGAGGTCACCAAGATACCAACAACCATCTACGAGCATACTTTGAAAGCACATATTGAGACCCACAAAGAAATCAGAGACTGCCAGGGAGAGGAGGAGGTGGTTTGTAGGAGTGTGGAGCTGCCTGGATAGATAAGAGATAGAAAAATATATATTATTTGTAGCATCAATTATTCCAGCCGATCATCCACATCAAAACATTGTCAAAAAGTTGTTCTGTTTAACTTATTTTATGTTAGTCATTTTCTCCTGTACAACTGCTAGACTTATAAATGTATTAAGTATCTACTTGAAGTGGGAGATGGAGATGATGACCAGAAGGTTTAGAGCCACAGTAAGAAGAGAAATGATGGTTAGGATTACATAAATAAGCACTGAGTCCGAGGGAGAACGCTTTACTCTACTGCAGGAGGAGTTGAGATTTGGAAAGCAGAGTTCAGTTTCTGCCATCATCAGTTAGAAGTGCTTATGAGCCCCTGACACCTTTCTAACAAACTCAAATGTTATAACGTTGTCCCTCTTCTAAGATTCTTTCTTACTTGATGATTAAAGTCCCTCCTCTTTTGAGGAACATGAAACAACTGAAAACAGTGGGAGAACACCCAGGAACCCTGGCACGCTGCTTCACAGCGACAGTGTTCCTGGTTCGTATCTCTTCAATGACACTTAAATACAGGTCCTCTGAGAGAGTTTGCATGCTCTCCTTTTGCTTGTGTCCATTTCCACTTGGTATTACTTTAGTTCCGAGACATTACTCTGGTCCCCTCCCTGACTATAACTGTTATACTCTAGTGTGACCTGTGGGAGGTGCTGTTGTAATAGGACCTGAGCCAGGCATACAGTCAGTTCACAAGGCTTAATGCTAATACAAAATCTTTCTATACAATGTCAATGGTCAATGGCAACTTTATTGTCCCTGATGGGAAATTGATTCGCAGTATGTCAAAACAAACAACAACCAACACATCACGTACACTCATTAAAAAAAATACTATAATATAATATAAGCCTGATAAAACAACCTAGGTATTCCATCAAAAAAAGTGCAATGTGCAATGGCAACAACACTTACAATTTAGTGTTGTTAATTAAGATAATAGCACTAGGTACAAACGACAATTTGTGTCGCTTTGTCTTCACTGCAGTCATTTTATAACGACGACCTGATGGAAGCAGTTGAAAATCGTTAAAGAGAGGATGATCTGAACACAACAGGACAGAAGTTGCCTTCCTCAGCACCTGCCTGTTATAAAAGTCCACAAGCTGGACCTGAGACCTCCCTGAAATCTTGCCCGCCACTTTAACCAGATTGTTAAGTCTGGTCTTATTATCCATGGACATACTACCGTACCAAGCAATGATACAGAAAGTTAAAACAGATTCAATAAAACTTTTATAAAAGAGAGTCATCATTTCAGATGAAACATTAAAACCTCTCAACCTCCTTAAAAAGTACAGTCTTTGTTGGGCCTTTTTCACTGTAGCAGCAAGATGTGACTCAAAGGACAGGGTCTTATCAAGAACAACCCCCAAGTACTTGTAACTATCCACCATTTCAATGGCTGCACCATTTACCACTGTAAGCGCAGGATGAGGGGATGACTTCCTGAAATCTATAACCATGTCCTTGGTTTTCAAGGTGTTAATCATTAAGAAGGACTGATCACACCATGAAACAAACTCCTCCACAACAGGCCCATGGGAATCCTCTTCACCATGAAGGAGGCTTACAATGACTGTGTCATCTGCGTATTTGATGAAATGCCTATTGGCCTGTGTGCTGCGACAGTCATTAGTGTACAAAATATACAAAAGAGGAGAGAGACAACAACCTTGTGGTGAGCCAGTGGAAGAGTTCAGCTGTTTGGAAAAACAGCCGTTTATTCTCACACACTGTGATCTATCAGTTAAGAAGTCTAAGATCCAACCAACGAGATTAAAATTAAGTTTAAATTGGTTAAGAAGCTTGTCCACTAAAAGATGTGGCTGGATAGTATTAAAAGCAGAAGAAAAATCGATAAATAAAAGCCGAGCATGAGCTTTGGCGCCATCAAGATGGCGATAAAGGAAGTTCAACAGAGTGACCACTGCATCATCCACACCTCTACAAGGCCTGTATGCAAATTGTAGTGGATCTATCAGCTTCTCTACTTGCTGCAGGATCTCCTTCCTGACAAGTTTTTCGAAGGACTTCATCACTAAAGATGTAAGAGCAACAGGCCTAAAATCATTTAATGATGTAGGTTTTGTGGTCTTAGCAACTGGAGAAATAATTGATTTTTTCCATACCTCTGGAACCTTCTGTTGCTGAAGAGATAAAAGAAAGATGTGATAAAAAATACCACATAATTGCTCAGCGCATGTTCTAAGCACCTGGCCACATATATTATCAGGACCTGGACTTTTATTAGTCTTACTCATTTTAAAAAGATTTCCCACCCTTCTTTCATCAAAGAACAAAACTGGGGGGCCTCTGGTGCTCTCTATTAAGGAATCAAGTGTATTCCTTGGAATATAGTTATCATTAAATCTCGAATAAAATCTGTTCAGCTCATTGGCTAACTGAAAATCTGAACTAAAACCAGGGAGACTTATCTTATTACAGTCACTGAGACAGTGACCAGTCATGTGTTTCATGCCAGCCCAAGCCACCCTTAAGTTATTGCTACCCATCTCCGCCTCTACCTTATCCTTGTATTTTATTTTAGCTTTTTTAATTTCTGATCTAATCTCCTTCCTAATTTCTCTGACTTTCAAGGTATTCCCTTCAGTAAAAGCTTTATTCCTTTCGTAAATCAGCCTCGTAAGAACTTTAGAGGACCATGGTTTGTTATTAGGGAAAGAATTCACAACCTTTGAGGGAATAATCATGTCTCTACAAAAGGATATATATCCGCAGACAACGTCAGTGAGTTCATTAATGTCTCTACATGATTCAGTAAACACCGACCAGTCTGTACAGTCAAAGCAGCCCTGCAGGGCTAAAGAGGCATCATCACTCCAAACCTTTATGCGGTGTTTCCTCACTTTCTCTCTTCTCAGTACAGTCTTATAGACTGGCAGAAGATGCACCGTGTTGTGATCCGAGGATCCGAGGGCGGGGCCAGCCACAGATGTATACGCACCTTTTATGGAGCCATAACATAAATCCAGAGTCTTATTGAAGCGAGTGGGACAGTGCACATACTGATAAAAACTGCTCAGTGTTTTCTTCAAGTCGCAGCGATTAAAGTCCCCAAGAACAATATTAGGGGCTTCAGGAGAGAGAGATTGTAGAGAGTGGATAGCATTGGAGATGGTGTCAGTCGCATTCTTAGGATTCGCTTTGGGGTGGATGTAAACGACGGTGACGTTGATCTGTGGGAATTCCCTCGGCAGATAAAACGGCCTCAAAGACACAGAGAGGAGCTCAATGTCAGGCAGACACACTTGTCTACGAACGGTCACGTTTTTACACCATTTCTGATTTATATACAAACACACCCCTCCTCCTTGCGATTTCTGGGTAGCTCCGGGGTCTCGATCCAAACGTATGGGAACCCCGAAGCCATTTAATTCCAGAGAACAATCAGGGTCAGAATCCTTGAGCCAAGTCTCTGTGAATGCCATTAGACATGCATCCCTGTAGTCACGTAAATGTGCAACATTCAAATGCAGTTCATCTAATTTACTCCTCAGAGACTGCACATTAGCCAGGATTATTGATGGTAAAGGAATACGGTTGTACCGTATTTGCTTCCGCAATCGCTGACGTAGGCCTCCCTTCTTACCCCGCTTCCTTGCTTTGACTCTGTTAAAAACAAAAGTGCCCCTGTGATTACTGGATAATCCAGAGCTGGAAAACACTGGAGGGTGAAAAGAGTCCAAAGACGGGCCTGTCCACCGAAGATCCAGAAGAAACTCCCGTGAGTATGTAATTGTGTGGGAGTAGCACTGACTCCAAACAACCGTCAGGATTGCCAATAAAACCAAGCGAAATAAAAAACCCATCTTCAACAAAAGAAGTTCCACAAAGCACAAGCCGATGCTGTAGGATTTCCTCAGGCAAAAAAAAAGAAAGAAAAATAAGATAAAATAAAGGAATAAAAAATAAGTTAAGACACTGACACTGACAGACAGAGACAACCTGCTGGTCGCCGCAAGAGCAGCGCCCTAGAAACTCTTGTCCCCATTGGGGTTGGAGATGTGGTACAAGACGCCATCGAAGTCCGCAAACAGTAGCACCAATCAAACAATTTACAATTTAATAAACAATAAACAAAGATCTACTTTATTAGATACATTAAAAACTAGAAAATTTTATGATAGTATGAAGAAGACAGGATAAGCACTGCAGGGAATATATTAATGCCCAACACCATGTGTCACATTGGACAATTTTCTTGTGTATATTTTTGCTCGTTTAGATTCAAGTGTAGATCACTGTGCGTTCAATGCCCATCACCACTCAAGCTCACCACGGTACATGCAAAAAGCAATGAGAAAAATCTAAATTTCCATGCAGCGCGTTCACTGTCTGCAATGATAAGAAGTGATTAAATCACTCTAAAACACAATCAATGCATTAATTGGTGCTTTCTAATATAATAAAATAGCAATAAATAAACAAAATAAGCAACCACAAAAATAAGAACAGTCCTCAGCTCTTTGCTGTCAAGTTAAACCAGTTTTAAAACAAATTACAATGGCCATAGGTGTTTAAGGACCTCAGCCCAGCAGTCAGAAATCCACCCCAGCAAAGTAGCAGCTTGGCCATCTGTCTCTAGGTTAGGGTCACATCTTAATAAGCATTGGCAAGAGTGGGCAGAGTCCACTACAAGTTTCCCTACAGGCATGAAACAGTCTTTTTTCCTAAAGGGGTAAAAATAACTTTAAACATTGAGACCAAAGGAGCTTGCAAAGAAAACTTTACCAAAACTTGAGCAGAACGTTTTCTGTGATCCACATCTCCAATAGAAGGCTATGCCACCCACATTAAGCGGTCTTAGAAAAGTTAAAAGGCCAAATCGTACGGCTTAGACCAGGCATTCACACAGCTCCAGATTCACACAAAAGATCAACTAATTACCTGCACCTGTGCATATGAAAGGGGAAAACCCAGCCCTATATACCAGGGCCGGTTCCCAGACTCAGGTCTCACCTGTCACACTACGAAGAGTCTTGATGTTTCTGTCAGAGTTGATTCTTTGAAAACTGTAATTTGTGCAAAGTCACATGGCCATTGCTTGTATGTGCTCTGATAAAAATAATTTTTCATATTAGGATGTAGCCTTTGCATGTAATGAGCAGTCTCGTTGCTGTCTGTCGACAGCCTGAACGTCTGGGATGCCAGAAAAAAGCCCTGGGATGTGAATTTTTGGAAAGACTGGTGGAGGACTTTTTTCCACTCAATAAAAGTTAATGTGAGAGTTTTCAATGGATAGGGGCAAATGGAATCTCATGGCAGGATGCTGTAAATGGACCAAACGTCAGTCAGGAGAACAACCGAGAAAATCCATCCACAATACGAGGTTAGTCATTAATATACTGCTGTATGGGCTGTAAGGGTTTAAAAACTGAGCTTTAAAATGATTAGCGGTAATGAAAACCAAGAGAAGCCGACAGTGATCACTGACTGTTTTTAGGGGCTTGTTGAAATTAAATAGAACAAGATACAAAGCATTAAAACATGTTAAAAACACATACAACAGCCTATGCTGACTACTTTGGACCCGGAAGCAGGATTTAGCACGTCATCACTTAAAGACTGGATAAAGAATGAATAATAAGGGCGATAAGACACACCCTTGAGGAGAACCTGTTGAGGAGAATACCGGGTCAGACAGAACCCCATTTAATCTAGAATCCAGCCCACCAGCTTTTTCTTGGTTTCAAACTGTTCTAAAAGTATTTTAATTAAAATATGGGGCTGTATTGCATTAAAAGCAGAAGAAAAATTGATGAAAAGAAGTCTTGCAAAAGTCCCTTTACTCTCTACATCAGGGGTCTGCAACCCTGGGCATGCATGCCACAGCTGGCATGCGAAGGGTTAACTGATGGCACAACACGCAGTGAATTAATCTGAAAATGTGCATTAACCAATAAATGCGGTGCACATCGCAAATTAGCTCGCATAGACACATTAGTTGTGCCACTTCTTAATGATGGTATCTTTGCTAACAACCCCAACAACCACATTCAGCTTGTAATTGGCTAAAAACAACTTAGCCTACCCTACCTTAGCCCAGAGGGACGTTGCTAGCTGGCATTGTTTTCAAGCGATATTGAAATTTCCACATTCCGACACATCAAATGCTTCAGGAGCTGTCCGCTCAGCGCAGCATCAGCACCACGGAAATACACGGATACATCTGTAGACTCAAGACTGATCAAACCAGAAAGCTTTAATGAGCAGCTGGATTTGTCTCACCATCTGGACACAGAGGACATCGAAATGCAGCTGATCGAACTGGAAAGTTCGACTCTGTGGGGTTGGAGAACTATGAACGCAGCTGGAATCCATAGCTGTACATGTTCATGGAGCTTGCATTTTCACCTGCTGGACATCACTACCTGACTAGTTTAACTGTCTTCAGAACAATACAGAGGCCTTATTGACAGTACTTGGCTCTACATGTCTGTGTGAGCAGATTTTCTCTCACATGAGTGTCCTCAGGTAGCCTCTGAATGCTGGATACTCGGAGACCTGTGTCTCTGAGTGGGAGACCAGAGATCACATTAACATGTGTATCCCTGTAATACCAAACATGCCATATTGGCACAGTTTATTTTTCTTATCATTGTTGTGTGGAGACCATAAATAGCATTTGTATTTTCTGCTTCACAGTTCATTTGCTGTTATGGAGTTTTTGTTATGGATAAAAAGTCTTTTTTTGTTTCAAAATAGCTGATAACTATTCGCTGATAGCTGCCAACTAGGGCTGGGCCATATTATACCGTTCACGGTAATACCGGTATAATGTTAGGCAACGATAGGAAAATGAAATATCGCGATAGAA
>NW_024583750.1:0-14849 GCF_018398535.1 Haplochromis burtoni
AGGAGATAGAAATGATCTGGGTGTTTGAGGCTTCTGCAACACAGGCACATTAGCAGGTTCATGCACAGGTGAACTTAAAGGAATCAAATGCACACGATTACGCCTCACAGTCCCTTGTGGTAACTCCACTGTGTATGATCGGGGTGTAGAGTGATTTTGGATAACAGTGCCTGTAGTTTTGACATCAGTCACCCAAACTTGCTCTCCTGGGGACAGGCTGCATAAAGGTTTTGCGCGGTGGCGCCTGTTGAAGTTTGCCATGTCCATCATCCTCTTCTCCCTTTCCTTTTGAGCGAGCAGTGCGTTGTCCGGCAGTGTGGGCTCCAGCTGCGATGGAAGCATCGGCAGTGTGGTTCGCAGACGTCTGCCCATTAAAAGCTCTGCAGGGCTGTATCCGGACTGCAGTGGTGTAGCTCTATAGGCAAGAAGAGCTAGATAAGGATCAGCTGCTTTTTTCAGAAGATTTTTTACAGTCTGCACAGCACGTTCTGCTTCTCCATTACTTTGCGGAAACTTGGGACTGCTTGTGATGTGTTTGAAGCCGTATGCTGCTGCAAAGTCTGTAAAGATTCGACCTGAATACTGTGGCCCATTATCAGACATGAGGACCTCTGGGATGCCGTGACGGGCAAAGAAAGATTTCAGGTGAGTAATGACATCGTTTGATTTTGTCCTGTTTAACAAAGCAATCTCAACAAATCTAGAGTGATAGTCAACAGCGAGAAGGTAAGTTTCCCCTCCCAGCTCGAAAAGATCTGTGCCCACTCTCTGCCATGGGCGGGCAGGGTATTCTGTTGGCATGAGTGGCTCACTGTTATTGTGTCTTTCTTGAATACACGTTTTGCACTTGAGCACCATCTCAGAGATTTGTTGACTCAGCCCGGGCCACCACACTGTTTGGCGTGCACGAGCTTTACATTTTACCACACCTTGGTGTCCTTCGTGAAGTTTTTCCAGCACCTCGTTTCTCATTGCTGAAGGAATGACAAGCCGTGTGTCTTTTAACAAAAGGCCGTCTTCAACAGTGAGCGTGGCTCGGTCAGGCCAGTAATTTCGCAGTAAAGGCTCTTGTTTTGCATGTTCTGGCCAGCCTTCGGTGCACATGTCCATGACGCGAGCACACACACTGTCGCTTTTCAGTTGTTCCTTCAGTGTTTGCATATAAGATGAACTGACAGGCATGTTTGCTACAATACTGTCGACATATATGTCTGTGCTTTCCATTAGCTCTTTGTCTGACAGGTTCATTGGTTTTTTCAGAGGTGAGCGGGACAAAGTATCTGCTGTCCAGAGCGATTTCCCTGGGGCGTACTGCACAGTGTACGAGTAACGCATGAGTCTCATTCTGAATCGCTGGATCCTGGGTGGCAAGAGATCCAGAGCTTGTCCTCCCAGTAAGGAAACGAGAGGTTTGTGGTCCGTTTCAAGACAAAAATGTTTACCAATCAGGAAATCACGAAAACGCTCACACGCCCATGTAGATGCCAGTGCCTCTTTTTCCACTTGTGCGTATCGTTGTTCTGTAGGAGAAAGGGACCTCGATGCATACGCCACTGGTCGCCATCCTTCTTCCCACAGCTGCAAAAGAACACCTCCGAGACCATAGGATGAAGCATCTGCTGATACTTTAATGTCTCTGTTGGGGTCATACATTGCGAGCACTGGGGGTGAGGTCAGGGCATCTCGTAATGTTTTGAAAGCTCTCACTTGGTCAGTTCCCCAATACCATGCGTTCTTTTTGGAAAGAAGATCTCGCAGGGCTTTGTCTTTTTCAGCTAAATGGGGGATGAACTTGCCCACTTGATTCACCATGCCCAGAAAACTGCGCAACTCTGACACATTAGTTGGCTCTGTCATTTCTGTAATTGCCTCCGTTTTCTTCGGGTCAGGACTGATTCCTGTATCCGCTATGATGTGACCCAAGAAAGCAACCTTGCTCTGGGAGAGCTCGCATTTTTCAACATTCAGCGTTATGCCTGCTTTTTCCAGTCTTTGCAGTGTAGCATGGAGACGGGAATCATGCTCCTGATGGTTACGTCCCCACACCAACACATCGTCAATGTGACACACCACTCCTTCGAGACCCTCGATGACCTCCGCCATCATGCGCTGAAAGTGTTCGGGCGCTGAGTTGATCCCAAACGGTAGGCGGTTAAAGTGGAACCGCCCAAAGGGTGTGATGAAGGTGGTGAGTTTGGCAGACTCATCGGACAGGGGAATCTGCCAGAAGCCCATGTTGGCATCCAGTTTGCTAAACACTTTGGCTCCTGCGAGCATTCCGAGACTTTGTTCAACCGATGGCAGCACATATTTTTCCCTGCACACATACTCATTTAGTCCGGTAAAGTCTACGCAAAGTCTTAGCCTAGGGCTGTTTTTCTTTGGAACAACAACCATGCCGGCACACCAATCCGTTGGTTCCTCAACTCGGGTAATGACACCAAGCTCTTCCATTCGTTGGAGTTCCTCTTTTACCCTTCCCATCAGAGGCAGAGGAAGCCTTCGCGGAGTTTTGAGTGAGTACGGCACAGCATTCGGTTTGAGTTTAATGTGATAGGCCCGCTGCACTTTCCCTAGACCATTGCAAAGTTTAGGGTAAGTAGTCTTCAGAGTGTCCATTGAAACCGCGTCAACTCGCACCAGCAGGCCAAGAGCTGTAATGGCGGGCAGGCCTAGCAGTGGAGTGCTCAGGTTTCTTACAACATAGACCTTCTCTGTTGTCTGTTTCGCTCCGTAGTTGAGCTGTAGCTTTGTAAAACCTGCAACGTCCAGTGGTGTTTTTCCAGGGCCTAACAAAGGTTTTTCTGGCTGCTGGAGAACTGGTCTGTGTTCGTTAGCAAAAATCTTTGATAAGTCCGAGTCAGCTATTACAGTCACATCTGCTCCAGTATCCAGTTTGAAAGTGATTTTTGCATCTTTCACTTGTATGATGGCTGTCCACGCCTGGCCGTCACTGGAAACTGAGCCTAGGAAGAAACCTTGCTCCTCTTCCTCCTCAATACTTTGCACTGTCTTGCTTTGTCTGCAGACTCGCTGGTAGTGACCTTTTTTTCCACATAAATGACATTTTGCATCATTTGCTGGGCACTCAGGTTTCGGATGTGGAGAGCCTCCGCACTTGTAGCATTTGTTACTTTGTCTCTTGCTATATTGCTGTTGTGTTTTGACAGTTTTATTTTTGAACATGTTGAACTTTGTTTTGTCGTGCTTTTGTATCACTCTGTCAACTGTTTTCGCATTTACATGCATTACATTTGTTTCACTTCTCAAAGCTGACTGTTGCTTTTTGATTTCTTCTGACTGCCTGGCCATATTTATAGCTTTATCCAAGTCCAAGTCTTTTTCCATCTGCATGCGCTCAGACAGCCTCGTGTCGGCCAAGCCCACTACTATTCTGTCTCTTATCAGCTCATCGTGGAGCGGTCCGTAGTTACAGTGCTCTGCTAATGCATGCAAGGCAGTCACGAATGCATCCACAGTCTCATTCGGCTCTTGTTTGCGCATATTAAAACGTGCGCGCTCATAAACAACATTTTTCCTGACAATGAAAAAGTTGTGGAAGCTATCTCTCACTTTAGCATAGTCCCGTTGGTCTACATCACTTAACTTTAGTCCTCTCAGGACGTCATCCGCTTCGTCTCCCATACAATATATGAGAGTGTTCACTTGATTTTCCTCCGAGCTCGCAGACAGATTACTTGCCTGACGGAATCTCTCGAAGCGACGGACCCATCTTGTCCATTCGTGTGGTTTGGAAAAATCAAAGGGCTCCGGTGGTTGGATGCTAAACGTAGCGCTGGGAGTGCTAGCCGCGGTGCTAACTCCTGCCCTCGGACGATCGTCTACGTCGTCATTCGGCATTTTGTTTCCACCTTCCCCTTCTCCTCACACTCGGCAGATGTATGGAGTCTTACAAGTCACACAGCACTTCTGACACCATGTGTGATTCTTACTCTGAATCTGAATAAGTACGCGGGACCACTGTGTGCGGTAAGACCATCTCTTTACTTCCTGTATTACCATCTACCGGCATGCATTGCCAGTGCGTAACACGTAATTACACAATCAAACAGTGAACACATACTGCCCATACAACAAATGTACCAGAGACAATTATGAATACACCACAGCCTTCTTATTAAGTCATTTTTTGAACAGTAAAATATTTCTTCATGTCAGTATGCGTCCACATGTAGAGGTGACGTGGGCCGTGAGATTGAGACACAGACATTGGAGCCTCTTAATGCGTGTTTTGTTTGGGTTTCCACCGGCATGGAAACCAAAAACAGAGAGGGCATAGCCAAACATATGAAACAGGAAAAGACCGCCGTGTAATCCTTTATTTCAACAAAGTAACTGTATTCTGAATACCACCTTTTTAAATTGTAACTGTAACGGAATACAGTTACTCATATTTTGTATTTTAAATAGGTAACGGTGATTCATGTACTCTGTTACTTTCCAACACTGACTGTGGGACGCAATGAAATTAAAATTGAGGGTGTGTCAACAAAAAGGTGTGTAATAAATAATATTTAATTTGCATTTGATTTATGTTTAAAGAATGGCAAACAATCACATAATTTAGGACTTTGTTGTACATATTTGGCACAAAAATCACTGTAAGTGAAATATGTGGACACGAAATGTTGCTGCACACACACACAGACAGGTAGACGCTTATTAAATACATTCCTGTGACGTCATCACAGCGCGTCACCAGCAGCTGACCCGGCAGCATGTGGCGGACCGGGGCGACCTTGGTGTTCGGAGCGGGACTCGGAGCGGCGGCGAGCCGTCTGTTGAGCGCCGGAGGCTGGCGTGAGGAGGGGGGAGCCGACCTGATGAGCCGGGTTCCGGTTATCCCGGTACCGGGAGTCCCGACGGTGCAGGCATCAGAGCTGCAGGTGAGTGTGCGTGAGGTCATAGACTTCCGGCATTTGCTTGTGTGTGCT
Source organism: Haplochromis burtoni (assembly GCF_018398535.1). NCBI lineage: Eukaryota > Metazoa > Chordata > Actinopteri > Cichliformes > Cichlidae > Haplochromis > Haplochromis burtoni. The sequence goes on from NW_024583750.1 coordinate 4,956, forward strand.
CCAAAAGTGTCTTCTATCTAGTTTTCCTAACATTGTTTCCTTGACCCGATGAGAAAAACAAGTTAGGAGACGCTTAACGTCTCTGCTTAACGACGTGACGCCGGATCTCCGAAGTGTTAAAAACTACAACTTGCAGGAGACTGACTACAAAGCGCGCATCTCACTTTAGCTGTTTGTGAGACCCACAGCAGACCGGCTCTCCTTCAGCCTCCTCTCATTTATCGGAGCTGCTGTTTTCACAGCGAACACTCGAGCCTGAGCTCACACTGGAGCCGCTGAGTCTCTCTGCTGGTTCTCTGACAGACCCTGCTGCTGTATGTCGGTAACAGCCAGTGGCGGTTCTAGCCTGTATTGCGGCCTGGGCGAACACTCCCTCTGGCATCTCTGTTTTGGACAGTACTATCCTCTATGCTGTTGTATGCAGAGGCAGCAGGTTGAGTGAACCACTGAACCACAAGCCCAGTAACGTTGTGAGGAGGATGGAGCTGAACTCCGTTAGGGTGGTGTCTGAGAGGCAGATGTTGTCCAAGATAAGGACAATCATGGATAATACCTCCCACCTACTCCATGACGTGCTGGCTAGTGACAGGAGCACACTCAGAGACTGAGATTACCCACAATGCACCACTGAACAACACAGGAATCATTCCTGCCTGTGGCCATCTCCCTGTACAACTCCTCCACCTAACACACTGTGAACACTGCAACAGTTACAGCCTTTTTACACACGCTCTTTTCTATTCTGGAATATTCTTGTCAATTTTCTTGATATTTATTTATCATCACCTCTGTTAGTCCTTGATATTTATAATTGAGTGATCTGTTTATATTAGTGCTGTTTCTTAAATGTGTAAAATCTGTAACATAATTTATTGTTTGCAGTTTAGTCTGTTACTGTTGCTATTTTTACCATTTCTTCTTGGAGCAACTGTAACCCACATAATTTCCTTAGGGATTAATAAAGTATTCTGATTCTGATTGTTTCAGGATGAGCTGCCATTATCCAATCACACATCTGCTTACCTGGATCTGTTGCTTGTTTCTCTTCTTTTCTCTATTTTCTAAACTGAGCACCTGATGGCTTTGAACTTTTCTTGTCCATCTTACATTGGTTTTAATTTTGCACTCCAGTATGAACACAAATCCCCCAACTCAAGGGTCACCACAACATAACCTAATAGACCTACACCTTAGTTCACAGATTTACTTTGTCGAGGGTTTATTTCTGGGATTTCACACAACCCAGGATTCAAATCATGAATACATGATGGGCTTGGATTTACAACATTATGAATGACATGTGCTCTATTTGGAAGCAGCAGGCCCCTCCCCTTTCGACGGGTTGTGTGTGAGACTTTAAATCATCAAACTGTAAATTATAAATTTTAAATTGTTATTGATCCTTTACCCCGAGTCCTAAAGTGTAGATTTATTTTCTTACTCTTCTTATATTTATTGTTTGTTTACTGGCACCGCTGTAACTGCAGCCTCGTCGTCTCGTCTCTCTATATGCTGGACTGTCTGTAGCGGAGATGACAATAAAGTTTACTTTGACTTCAGCACCGCGGAGGCGCACCGAGGACTCTCGTGCTCACTTTTCGTGTATAGAATTATGAAGAAACATCGGTGCAAATTATAAGTTTGTATCATGATATCTGGTGTTTTTGTGTTTGTTGCTTTGATTTTATTTTGCGAGTTGGTTATTAGACGCAGCTCCAGCCGGTCAGAGACTCCCCCGCCGCCCCGCCTTCCCTGTGCCGCAAGCAGCAGGCGCACCTCGCAAACGGAGGGCGCCCTTACTCCCAGCAAATAGATGATAGAAAACCGATCGGTGCCTACGCCATTCCCAATATGCGCTGGCTGATGTCGGGGCAGCATGAGTACGAGCAACTTTATTTTTTCTTTTTTGCCGATGCCCGTGATGCCGCCGCGGGCAACCGCCCATATCAAAAACCGCTACTGCTGACAGCACATCCTCCTGTGACTGTCACGTCACAATCATTTGGCTCACTGGGTAAAAAAAAATGAAATCCATGGTATGTTCTTCTATCTGGCTGCTGTGGAACTCGTTTCCTCCGCCCTGCGACTGCATTTCCTCCATCATCACTGATCCTAGCTGACCTGAAGCAAACATGAAGCTGTAACATAACAAAGGACATCAATGATCACTGGGCTCATACGGCATGCTTCATGCAGCAACTCAACAGGAAGTAGTTTTTATTCACGCAGGCTCCACCTGTGACTTTAACAGCTGCTCATAAAACTAGGAATATATCAAAATGCAGTTAGAAGGAACACTTACACCATCTGCTGCACGCTGTTCATGTCGATGCTGCAGCAGCTCCTTCAGGTGTGTGAGTCCATAAAAACACTGAGGAAGAAGACTTCCATATACTCTGGATTATTGATCAATTAGTGGGAGGAGTCTCTGTGTTCCCGATTGGCTGATTGTGTGTGTCTCTGTGTCTAGGTGAGTCCAGGTAGCTCAGGAGCTGTGATGAAGTATGGCTTCCCCTCACTGGGCAACATCAAGACCAGAGAATCCTACGTCACCTCCTACGACCCCCTCACGCGTACTGCATCCTGGGTAATAGAGCGGCTAAACCCCGCCTCCCTGAGCGGACTGTCAGACAGGAAGTACTGCGAGTTCAAAGAGGATGACAGGTGCGACAGGAACAGGGCAGGTAAAGTTTATGTTCACATCAGTGTTCTCCCACCGGGCTGTCAAACACAGGGCACGTGGGCCAGAACCGGCCCTCATGAGGTGCGAGCTGGACTCGCCTTTCTGCAGCTCCTATTGAGATGCTGTAAAAATCCAACTGTGCGAGCAGAGCTGCAGATAAACACCGTGACCCCAACTTTCCTTGCTTGAAAATTGTGGTCCGTGCATGTTAACGAGGCGACAGGTGAAGGACGTTCTTCTCTACCTGTGAAGTTGTTTGAATTCTTAACGTGTAACATCTGTTTTCATTCATTGGCAGCATTCATGTTTTCCACCGAGCGACCAATGCCGACTACAAGGGGAGCGGGTTCGACAGGGGCCACCTGGCCGCAGCAGCCAACCACAAGTGGAGCCAGAAAGCCATGGACGACACGTTCTACCTGAGCAACGTGGCTCCACAGGTGAGACTTTTTACCTGGACAGGCTCATCCAGAGTATTGATTACCTGATTGATTCTATGGATCTCTGGTGTTTGTGAGCAGAACCCTCACCTGAACCAGAACACCTGGAACAACCTGGAGAAACTCTGCCGCTCCCTCACCAAACGCTACCTCAACGTCTACGTCTGCACTGGCCCGCTCTACCTGCCCAGGTAACCTGCTGCCCATCCTTCTGTGATGACTGAGGGGAGGGGCTTGGGAATGACATTGTCAGGTGCGTGTTTCAGGCAAGAGGCTGACGGGAAACTCTACGTTCGATATCAAGTGATAGGACGAAACCACGTCGCCGTGCCGACACACTTCTTTAAGGTGAGGGTCACCCGCCGGATGATGTCAGCACTCCTGCCCGTCAGCTGGCGATAAGTTCTCCTGTCCCATGTGCCCTCAGGTGCTGATCCTGGAGCAAGCGGACGGCAAGGGGGTGGAGCTCCGTTCATACGTGTTACCAAACGAACCTATCAGCGAGCAGGTTCCTCTGGAGCGTTTCCTGGTTCCCATAGAAACCATCGAGCGCATGTCAGGACTCCTGTTTGTGCCAAATATCATGAAGAGGACCGCCGGCGGCGTACGGGCCATCGCTGACAGATGAGCTGCATTACCCACAATCCTCTGCTTCAGACTTCCTTTAATCACAGATCAATAACGTTCGAATGTTTATGAACTTAATTATTTGTGAACTATCAGTGTGAGCATTGCTTCTGATCGAACAAACACACAACATACCAAAACAATTTTATTTAATGTTACAAAGCATCTGCACCTTCAAAATAAAAGTCTTTTTTTAACCCACTCCCTGTCCCGATTTCAAATTGTTTTTATAAAGTCTGTCCACGGGGACACCACATGTTGATTGGCTGCAGGTCAGCTGTTGTCCAGCTCCACGTCGTCACTGAGCTCTGAGAAGATGTCAGAGAGCTGATAAAGTCTCTCCTTCTCCTCCTCTTCCTGCGCCTCCTGGGGCTCACACTTCTTCAGTCTCTCCTCCAGGACAGGGACGGCTCTGCTCTGTAGGAAGTCGATGATCTCTGAGAGACAGGCGATTACAGATTACTGCAGGCTCACCTGAACACGACACTTAAACCTGAATTACTCTGAACAACTGAACCTGAGAGCTTGCATGCTGCATTCAGGTGCTCAATGAAAACTGGGAAATCTGAGGGGTGTACTAAATGCAAGGACCACAGATCCAGGCTTTGTTTGAGCCCCAGTCTGAGTAACACCCGGGGTGCTCATCGCCTGTCTGTCCGCTCAGTTTGTGCTGCACTACAGCGCAGCTGCTCCTGACCAGGTGAGCAGTTTAGTTACCATTGTGATCGAACAGGTAAGAAGACTTCAGAGGGGTCGGGCTGTCTCAGGTGTGCTCCGGTTGGAGGTTTCTTCGATGCTCGACATGACACGACTTGTTTGTGTGGTTTGGTTTTGGAGAACAGATCCGGCGTGTCCTCGTGTTTGTGTGGTCGGAAACACACTGCACACAAACAGCTGAGGTCACGTGATCCGACACTCGGGTCACATGATCGAAGCTACACTCGGGTTTAATCTGACAGTGCGACACAAACAGGAAGTGGAACACACACCAAGCTCGAGCTGCTCACCTGCGTACGACAAACTCGTCCAGTTTGGAACTCTGGAAACCTTCAACCTGTAAAACATCTTCTGCACACACATCGGCGTCACAGTCCTGAAACACACACACAGGTGTGACACCACAATACTGCCTGTAGTACAGTCTATTGTGTACTTAATACTAGTTTGACCTCACCCGATGAGTCCAGCCACCTCGTCCCAGTCGATGTCCGCTGCGTCGTCCACATGCATGTTATAGAGCCTGAACACACACACACACACACACAGTGATGTCCATCATGACCGGAGGTTTGTCCTGCATTCTCATTGGCTGCTCAGCAAATGCTCTGATGGGTTCGCGTCACTCACGTGTTGATGAGGTGGATTTTTGCGGCGTACCCCTCGGCACCTCGGTTGAACACTCCCTTTGAGGACAGCTTAGACTTCAGCAGGTAGAACCTGGAAAACACCAACACCTGAGTTATACCTGAGGATCCGCTGCTGGCGTGGAATGTACCGGTCTGGTTCACGTGAGCAGCGGAGCACCGACCACTTGAGACGACACTGGATCCAGGACCGGGTCTCCACCTGCTCGCTGATCCTCTTCCAGGGCAGGTTGTTGCACAGCTGGTTTCGGCTCAGACCTGCAGGGCTCTGCTGGACCAGCATCTCCAGGTGAGCCCTGACAGCCTGCCAAAGGCGCAACTCTTCCTCTGCAGTCCAGGTACCGCGACCCTGAGCTGGGTGTGAGCGCACAGACAGGAGAGCATTTTCACGGCTGAGCAGAGAAATCTGTTCTACAGATCAATAACCGATCAATAACCTGCTCCGTCTCAGGTCACAATGAGCAGCTGGAATAAACCTGCAGGATTCTGACTCGGCGCTACGACAGCAACCAGATCAGCCCAACAAATGGACTTTCAAATAAGCATGGGGGTCGTTTACTTTAAAAAATTAAAACAAGTCACTAAAGATATCTGACCAAGTCGTCTAAGTACAGTCTGTGATTGACCACAGTGGAGTTCAGAGGTTAGGGGTCACAGGGAAGCTCACCGATGGTGTTGAAGCGTTTCTCCAGCGAGTAGATGCTGCGGTCCATCTTCTCTGAGATTCTCTTCCAGTCGTTGCCGTGGAGCTTCTGCAACTTTGTGAGAGAGCATAGCTCATCCTCAGAAAACCTGAATGAACACACCCAAATTGTGTCAGGTGACCGTCAGGTTAACGAGTCAAACATAAACCCATGAACATGCAACGTGACCTCTGACCTTCCCATGTTATTCCTTTCATCAAAAATCTTCTTGGCTCTGACGTAAACCTGATCACATGTCCGAGGAATCCCCTCAGCTGCAGACAGACAAGAAGATCAAAGGTCACACTGGGATCACTGATTTTAAAATCACAGCAAGACTTAATTATGGAGTTCCACAGGGTTCAGTGCTAGGACCAATTCTGTTTACATTATACATGCTTCCCTTAGGCAGCATCATTAGAAGACATAGCATACATTTACACTGCTATGCAGATGACACCCAGCTCTATCTGTCCATGAAGCCAGATAACACACACCAATGAGTTAAACTGCAGGAATGTCTTAAAGACATAAAGACCTGGATGGCCGCTAACTTTCTGCTTCTTAATTCAGATCAAACTGAGGTTATTGTACTCGGCCCTGAAAACTTAGAAATATGGTATCTAACCAGATTCTTACTCTGGATGGCATTACCTTGGCCTCCAGTAACGCTGTGAGGAACCTTGGAGTCATTTTTGACCAGGACATGTCCTTCAACGCACATATTAAACAAATATGTAAGACTGCGTTCTTCCATTTGGCAACATCTCTAAAGTTAGAAATATCCTGTCTCAGAGTGACGCTGAAAAACTAGTTCATGCATTTATTACTTCCAGGCTGGACGACTGTAATTCATTATTATCAGGAGTCCTAAAAACTCCCTGAAAAGCCTTCAGCTGATCCAAAATGCTGCAGCAAGAGTCCTGACAGGGACTAGAAAGAGAGAGCAGATTTCTCCTGTTTTGGCTTCCTGTTAAATCCAGAATTCAAAATCCTGCTCCTCACATACAAGGTCTTAAATAATCAGGCCCCATCTTATCTTAATGACCTTGTAGTACCATATCACCCTATTAGAGCACTTCGCTCTCGCTCTGCAGGCCTACTTGTTGTTCCTAGAGTATTTAAAAGTAGAATGGGAGGCAGAGCCTTCAGTTTTCAGGCCCCTCTTCTGTGGAACCAGCTTCCAGTTTGGATTCAGGAGACAGACACTATCTCTACTTTCAAGATTAGGCTTCAAACTTTCCTTTTTGCTAAAGCATATAGTTAGGGCTGGACCAGGTGACCCTGAATCCTCCCTTAGTTATTGTTAAGAGATATATTCTAAAATACTTCTTCAGCTGAGAATCAGAGAGGAGAAACACAGTTTTCTTGCTAGGAAGGGCAGTCACCAGAGTGCACGCACAAGAGTGAGGATCAGAGACTCGCAGCTCTGAGACTGCCCTGGTCTTTATTTATACTTTAGTGGGCGTTTGTTCCTTACATTGGAATGTGGAGGTGTGTATGTATGTGTGTGTGTGTCAGAGTGTGACCCCATAAACGACTTCCCTTAACCTGCTGGTCTGGAAAATCCAACAGTTCATCTATATGTAAAAAAGGCACTTAGACTAAAACTGACATAGCTACGTTAATCCTACCGTAAAACAATAAAAGAAGGTACGACCTTTCCCATGCTCCCAGGATGTGGGTGTGAATGCCAGAGCACTCTGGAATGCACGCAAAGCTTTTGCAGACTATTAAGGATCGCACATCCTATCACTACCATATGTAAACTTATATTATTAAAAGATTATACTGACTACTAAGTACAATTTTCTATTGACAGTTATGCTGCAATAGACGTAGGCTGCCGGGGATTCCCATGATGCACTGGGTGATTCCTTTCCAGTCACCTTTCTCACTCACTATGTGTTAATAGACCTCTCTGCATTGAATCATATCTGTTATTAACCTCTAGTGTGCCAAATTCATGGGCTGCATCCTCCTGAGGACCCGGCCTTCGCGGTCTACGTGGGCCGGGTCCTCAGAAGGTCGTGGTAGGCCGGAAGTAAACGGCTGTGAAATTGGACGGTCTAGCCTTCAGATTAGCGTCACGCTGTCTCGGTGGAGTTTAATAAACTCGGCCGTCTGCTCCTTGCTATCTAAAATATAACAGGACGGTAAATCTCGATGTCTCAACTTCTGTTAATCAGTTTTCTGTTTGACGTTTAGTCAGCTGTGTAAAAAAGATAATATATTAATATATATATGATATATTATGTACATATATATATATATATATATATATATATATATGCAGCTGGATAGCGTAGTGGTTAGACTACACGCCTTTGGAGCAGAGGATCGCAAGTTCGATTCCTGCCTGGGGCGTCTGTATCCAGTAAGGGTCCTAAGGCTAGACCCCCTATGCTAAGCGAGCCTACCGCAGACATGAGCGAGACAGATAAATATGAAGGCATGCCGGCTCGGACGTCGCCCGGATCAACAAGGTCCGCGTCAGGTGTTGAGGAACCAGGGCACCCTGACGAAAAGTGGGCTACTGGAACAAGAAGGCATCGGTGGGCAAGAGACGAAAACAGGGCGTTGTTGGAATGCTACTACGCAAGTAACCCCGGCGGAAGGGGCTACATGAATAGGATGACGGACCTATGGATTCTTCGATACCCAACATCCACAATGACGGCGAAACAACTAGTAGCTCAGTGTTCCAACATTCGAAAGAAGGGACTGCTCTCACAGCTAGAGATTGACGAGGTACAACACAAATGCTACGGCAAGGAGGAGTCAGGACGCCAGGTCAGGGGGGAGATATCATCACCCCCACCCGAGATTGGGTACATAGCCCCAAGTGCGATAGGAGAAGGATCGTTGAGTGCGAGAGGAACTGACCTGAAAAATAGGATATGGCCAAGCTTGAAACCTGGATCCCCCGTAGCCGGTTACCAAGATTACGTGAAGTACCCTCAGAAGGTCTGCTAGATGATGTTAATGCAGCACTACGGGCAATACCTACAACCACGATTACCGACACTAACAAGCTGATCTACAATACGGCAGCAGTGATCAGTGAGATGCTTGGCTACAAGTTGAACAGCCACAAGGGGCAGTACCCTCCATGGAGAAGGAGGCTAGAGGGCAAGATCAAAGTAGCACGGAGGGAGGTTAGCCAACTAACGGAGTTGCAGAAAGGTGCGACAAAGAAGGTGCATAAGAAATACAGCAAGCTGTCCATACCTGAGGCCTTGGAAACTGCCAAGCAAAGACTCACAGCCTTGGCCAGCCGCTTGAGGAGGTACACCAGAGAGATAGAAGGCAGGAGAATAAACCAGCTGTTCTCCACAGAACCAGCAAAGGTGTACTCTCAGTGGCAAGGGAACAATAATAAGAGAACAGCACCACCAAGGCTGGAGACGGAGCAATACTGGAAGAGCATATGGGAGAAGGACGCAACCCATAACGGCAATGCTCAGTGGCTAGTGGATCTGAGGGCAGACCACAGCGACCTCCCTGAACAGGGTCCAGTAACCATCACAGTGGCAGATATCCAAGAAAGGGTCTCCAGTATGAAGAGTTGGACAGCACCAGGGCCCGACATGGTTCACGCCTACTGGCTAAAGAAGCTGACTGCACTCCACGAGCGTCTGGCAGCACAAATGAACCAGCTGCTAGTTAACGAGAGACACCCGGAATGGCTAACCGAAGGTCGGACGGTCCTGATCCCCAAGGACCCCAAGAAGGGACCGGTCCCCTCCAACTACCGACCAATAACCTGCCTCAGTACTACATGGAAGCTCCTGTCAGGCATCATATCGGCTAAGATGAACAGGCACATGGGTCAATACATGAGTGGGACACAGAAAGGAATTGGCAAGAATACCAGAGGCGCAAAACACCAACTACTGGTAGACAGAACAGTCAGCCGAGACTGCAAGACCAGACTGACCAACCTGTGCACTGCCTGGATTGATTACAAGAAGGCCTATGACTCAATGCCCCACAGCTGGATACTGGAATGCCTAGAATTGTACAAGATCAATGGGACCCTAAGAGCCTTCATCAGGAACTCAATGGGGATGTGGCGTACAACACTAGAGGCAACT
>NW_024583750.1:42052-51022 GCF_018398535.1 Haplochromis burtoni
ATAAAGTCTCGCAAGTGTCAGCTTTCTTTTTATAGATATAAAAATATGGAAATGTACTGATACGTGAACAGAATCATAATATTTTTGATAGAGGCAAAATTTCCCCGATTCAAATCGATTCAAATCGAATCGATTCGGGACCTGGTGAATTGGAATCGAATCGATTCTAGAAATCAGGGGAGTGGGAAGGGAAGTCAGACGGCGAGGCTAACCGACCGCTTTGGATTCTGAGGTATCTCATTGGACGAGCTGCTCAAGCAGCAGCTGCGATGCAATGCCTCTCCCAGCAGGAGGTGGGAGGTGATGAGTCACTGAGAGCTAGGACCACAGGTCAGAGCCAGCATCCATCACACCTGATCCCTGAGCCTACTTCAGGTAAGTCACCTGTGTCTCTGCTTGCAGGAGGACAGCGTCTCTGAGCTGAGGCAGCAGCTGATTGGTCAGCAGGATGTCCGAGGCTTTGTTGTGGATGGATTCCCCCGAGATGTCCATCAGGCTATGAGCTTCCAGGAGCAGGTACAGACCAATCGTAAAGCAGGACAACAGTGAAGATGGCTGCCAGAGAAACTGGTGTTCTTACTGAACCGGAGCCATCTTCCTCGACTGGACTCGACCAAAACTTTAAAGTAAAACCATTAAAGTTTCATTTTAGTGATTCTATCTTCAGGTGAGCTCACAGAAAAATGTGAACAAACCTGAAGAAATAAAGGTTAAGACTGCCCTCTCGTCCTGACAGGTCTGCTCACCTGACCTGGTGATGCTGCTGCTTTGCTCCAATGAGCACCGCTGTGAAATGTATGATTTTTAGGGTTTTTATTGAGCTCAGCCATCAGAGAGAGATGGCTTCTCAAAGATCCACCAGGTGGTTAATGATACTTATTGATAATAATCTCTGTGAGGACAGTATTGATCAGTAATTCATTGATTGATTGATATCTGTGTCAGATGCTGATGGTGTCGCAGACTGAAGCAGCGCTGACTCCACCTTCTTTAATGTCTCATCTGTGAATCAATATGTTCATGGATCGTGAATCACATTGAACTTCTGGGTTCCTGCTGTGTGTCACATGACTGTATCCTACATGTCTCATTGGTGGATGTTTCATTAAAGTGTTTGGAGATTAAAGTTATAGTTTGAAAACACAACGTTGTTTGTGCTGCTGTGATCAAAGATCTGCTTCATTCATGGATTTTAAACCTCTGTGATCAGCTTAGCGTGAAAGATGAAGCCGAGCTGCAGCTGCGCAGTTATTTCCAGACTGAAGGACACAGAGAGCATCATGGGACATCGCCTCTTATCACAGCTGGAATGTTAATGACACATGAGGCCACATCACCTCAGAGATAACGAGACACAAATAAACTGAACTGAAAGGGCCGCAGATAAAAACGGAGGGGAGGTGGTGTTACAGCCTGTGTTTAACCTGATGTAGAGAACTGGTTCCTCCTCAGTGTCTGTCTAGGTGGCGCTCTCACGTGGTGATGGTGCTCACTCAGTATTGCAGCACTCCCTGCTCCTGTTATGAAGCACAGTGATGTTTGTGTAGCTGATTCACCTGAAATTATACCTGTCACAGGTCATCCTGCTAGACCTCAGTGCAGCGTTCGATACTGTCGACCATAAAATCTTATTAGAGCGATTAAAGCAGCTGCAGGTATCACAGGTACTGCGCACTGAGGTTAATGATGGAGGTAAGTTGAACAGGCACAGTCGTCTTATACAAGATTTGAAATGTAAAAAAACAAACAAAACATTTTCAGAAATATTTGTGTCTGTTTTCTTGTTTTGTACTTGAACACTAAAGTGGCTCCAATGAGACGACAGCAGTGGCTCTCAGCTCATTCATGTTTGATGCCCCTGATTTAGGCAGCATCATTAGAAGACATAGCATACATTTACACTGCTATGCTGATGACACCCAGCTCTATCTGTCCATGGAGCCAGATAACACACACCAATGAGTTAAACTGCAGGAATGTCTTAAAGACATAAAGACCTGGATGGCCGCTAACTTTCTGCTTCTTAATTCAGATAAAACTGAGGTTATTGTACTCGGCCCTGAAAAGCTTAGAAATATGGTATCTAAGCAGATTCTTACTCTGGATGGCATTACCTTGGCCTCCAGTAACGCTGTGAGGAACCTTGGAGTCATTTTTGACCAGGACATGTCCTTCAACGCACATATTAAACAAATATGTAAGACTGCGTTCTTCCATTTGCAGTTAATCCAAGGCAGACAGAGAGAGCAGATTTCTCCTAGATTGGCTTCTCTTTGCAGATAAATCCAGAATGTAATTTAAAATTAAGGGCCTGGTATGCAGAGATTACTTCACAGATTGATGCAGAGGATAGCCGCGCTGTGAAACTGCGCTAAAAACTATTGATTAGCAGGAAACAGAAAAGATCCCAGAGTATGTGAAGGAGGAGGCGGTTTTCACTGATGGAGGCCTGAGGAGAGGTCAGAGGCTCCGGTTCAGACCGGCTCTGCTGCTTCTGGAAGTTTCTTATCTGCAGCCTCTTATCTCCTCTCAATGTTTCCATTCCAGGTTTCTTCCATCTTTGGTCGCCTCCTCTCTCCTCCCTGCCATTTGCTCCTGCCTCGCTCAGCCCACCGCTGGCTCCTATAAAACACCAGACAGTCACTTTCCATCTCCACCGCCAGTGCTCTGCAGCAACATGCCGCCAAAGAAAGTGGAACCGAAAAAGACAGAGGTGAAGAAGGTGGAGGCAAAGAAGGAGGAGCCTCCTCCTCCAGCAAAGCCCGCGGAGCCGGAGCCAAAACCCCCCGAGGTGGACCTGAAGAGCATCGTGGTGGAGTTCAGCCCCGACCAGATCGAGGAGTTCAAAGACGCCTTCGCTCTGTTCGACGAGACGCCAGCCGGCGAGATGAAGATCACCTACGCTCAGTGCGGCGATGTTATGCGGGCGCTGGGACACAACCCCACCAACGAGGAAGTGCTGAAACTGCTGGGGAGGCCGAAGGCGGAGGAGCTGAACGTCAAGCTGCTGGACTTTGACAGCTTCCTGCCCATGCAGCAGCATGTGGCCCGCTCCAAAGAGCAGGGCAACTTTGAGGACTTTGTGGAGGGGCTGAGGGTCTTTGACAAGGAGGGAAACGGCACGGTGATGGGGGCGGAGCTCCGCCACGTCCTCGCCACGCTGGGAGAGAGGATGACTGAGGACGAGGTGGATCGTCTGATGGCGGGACAGGAGGACGCCAATGGGCACATCAACTACACCGAGTTTGTCAAACACATTCTGGCCGGGTAGAAACAGACAGCGACTTTGTCTTCCTCTTCTTCTGTGGTGGACGGAGCGTCTGATGTATGCGAGTTTGTTGTCTCTAATAAAACGTCTTCTCAGTGTGTCTCTGTTTGATGTGATCAGCAGAGTAAGAATCAATGTGAATAAATGAATCGATGGAGGATCATCAATAAATGAATAAATCACTGCCTGCATTCATTTCTCCATGTCCTGCATTAATGTGTTTATTGAGTCATCAGTGTTATTACGATTCACTTTGCTCCTCCAAAATAAAACTTGCTCAGGCCTCCTCTTTATGGTGCTCTGCGTCTAATTATTGGGAATGATGAAAACACAAACTTGATGGGCGTGTCCACACAGGTGCTTCAACAGAAACGCCAATGATTGTGTTCCTGTTGCAGCTGGATGTGAGCCTCTCATCGCCTCCTCAGAGCTCCTCTCTCAGTGAGCAGCGAGGAAGGATGCCACCAACACCTGGACGGGGAGGTACCCAACCACGCACACACAGAAACACCCTCAATAAGACAAACAAACACAAAAATGGGCATTTAAAATATTTCACGCAAAAACAAAAAAGGAAATCAAACAAAGGGAAGAAATGAAGACGTAAAACTACAAGTGACCGACTCAAAGGTTTGTTCACGAGGTATAGTTACGATGATCTGTGTCGGTGTATCGTGACAAAGGTTCTGGCCTCCCCACACTGGCCTCCAATTGAATTTAGGATCCATTTTAAATGCTTTTACTGGTTATTAAAACCTGAAATGGTCCAGCGCCTGTATATTAGCCCCACGTCCCCCTCAGTCGCTCAGCTGAGCAGCTGTTGCTCTCAGTCACTAAATTGTGGCTGAAACTTAGAGACGAGCGTCCTCTACTGTGGCCCTGAAGCTTTGGGGTGATCTTCCTCTTCAGATCAGGCCTTTTTATTGGCTGGCCTTTGACTCAGTGTGTAACTAACACTGTTATTTTACTGTTATGTATTTACTGTACTTTTTATATTTCTGCTGTACAGCCATGTGCTGTTTTTAAAGTGCTATATACATGAATTATGGTTTGGCATGTTTGCTGCATCTTTCAGACTCTTTGCATCCATTAAAGGTAGAGTTCACGTTTGTAAAGACACCACCTTCATTTCATTTCCTGTGGACTGTGAGGGCTCATTTAGAAGATTCAACACCTCGACTGGTGGAATTATCTTCAGTACTCCCAGCACTCATTACAAAAAAGTGATTTCAAACACCTCTGACAGCCAGATACCAGCAGGTGCTGCTCCACCTGCACACACCTGGTCTCCATCACTGAGAACCTGAACCGTAGGAAGCACCAGCTGAAGTCTGCGCTCTGTTATCACGACTTAAAGACTAAATAATGAACTTCGAGGTCATTCGGTCTGCTTTATTAGATTTTCAGGTTATTGTTGAATCAGTTAAAACTGTTCAGTGTGATAATCAAACAGCAGCAGGTGAATCCTTCACTCAACCTGCTTCACCTGTGCAGCCTGCCGCTGTCAGACTTCCTGTTGGATGGAGGGGAGTCACAGAAGAGGAAACAGGAGGTCTGACACCTGATGTGACATCAGTCAGCTTTAATCAGAGATACATCAGTTAGCCGTTAGCTAAAAACATGAATCAGAGTCTGCTCTGGAATCAACGACATGCAGCCGAGGCTGAAAGTCCTGCCGATGTTTAACCTGCGAGGCTTCACCTGGGTCACGAGAAGGCATAAAGGATAACACCTAACAGTCTAAAGATGGCATCTCATTTCAGGTTCAAGGTCAGAGGCCATGTTTTTCTCACACGGACGGGTTAAATGTTTTTAGATAAACAAAGATCAGCAAAAAAAGAAGATTAGCGTAAGAATCAAGTTGTTTAACATGAAAAGGGTAAATGTCCCAAAACACTCAATACTACATCTCCCAGAATGCTACTGAGAGATTTGTTCAGCCAGTCAGAAGCTCAGATCAACCCCTCGTCTCTGGTTGGTCGGATCCGCTGCTCTGTGTTGTGACTGGCCAGCTGGGTGTAGAGGCGGGACTTGAGGAATCGTGGGTAACTGTCCGTCTCCATCAGGTTGAAAATCTGCTCCTGCGCCAGTTGGAAGGAGGCGGAGCTAACGCCAAGGCGCAGGCTCTGATTGGTTGCCTCTCTGATGGCCGAGTCCACATTGACCTTGAAAAAAAGCAGCTGTGTCAAATGAGCAGGTGGACCAACATGTTTGATTACAAGTCTTTACTTTAATACAACGATCAATAAAGTAAACAACCCGATGGTTTCAGGTATGAATTTAACCGAGCCTCTGGACTGTAATGACATCATCGTTGGAGGAATGCTTCATCACCATATTAGGAAAAAAAACCAACCAAAAAACACACATCATCCGGCCAATCGGAGCTCAGACACATGGTACCTGTCTTGATGCAGTCGTAGAAATAAAGTGGTCGTAGATTTTTGCAGCTCTGGCAGCCATCTTGTTGGAGGGACGTGTCTTTTTAAACCTCTCCACAGCCAACCAGAAGTCCAGGTTCTCTTCGCTGAACTCTGACCTCAGGAAGTGACGGAACACCGTCAGACCATCTGACCAATTAGAAAAGAGAAGCACGCCATTAATCTGGTGCCAAAAGGTTGATTCTGTCCATCTGGACGTTTCAATGGGAGAAATGTTTCATCATCATCATCATCATCATCATCATCAGGGGATGTCTTCAGTCTCAGCTGACTGCAGGTCTCAACCTTATAAACAGGACATTTGCAAGACCAAAGCTAGGAAGATCATGATGGACCATCCCAACAATGGACTCTTCTCACTGTTGAGGTCTGGGAAGCACTTCCGCTCCCTTAAGGCCAAAACAGAGAGAATGAGGAGGAGCTTCTTCCCCCAGGCTATTCAGGCCCTGAACCAGGTGTAGGACTGGACTCTCCCACACATCACATCACCACACGCACTCTGGTTTTTCTTCATGCACACTTCCTATAATTTATAATCTCTTTCTGTTATTTGCACATTTTTACTGTAAATTTCTAAGTTAAATCTGTAAATTTTGTAATAACCTGTAAATTGTAAATACTGTAAAACGACTGTCATCTAATGGTCGGGCATTGTACAGCTACAAGCATTTCACCTCATGTCATACTGTGTATGGTTGTGTGTGGGACAAATAAAAATTTGACATTTGCACAATGACTGAAAAAAGCAGCACTGAATGAACAATGGGCTGGGAGGTCAGCTTGTGATCATTAATATGCAAAGTGTCATGACTATTGATCAGAGACCACTGATCAATCACTGATCAGTGGTCTCTGATCAATAGTTGTTGGTTAGTCACTTGATGAGCGATGAAACGTTTCTCCCACTGAAACGTCCAGGTGAACACAATCAACCTCAATCTACTTACCTGGATGATTGAGCATGCATCAAGACATTAAACTAGTGGAGAGGCGTTTCTCATGCTGGCTCCTCCCCTTATTGGTTAAATTGGTTAAACACAAACAGGAAGTCTTACACTGATTGGACAGCAGGGACTTCAGACTCTCCGCCCACCTCAGCACCTCCTTTGCAGACGGTCTGGAAAACAAAACAAACGCATCTCAGGAAAACCTGCATTTCCTCTAACATCCACCAGAGGCTCTGAAGTCGTGCTTCATTCAGACTGTGATGTCACCTCCACACCACTGCTGTTAGGGCAGAAACACCGACATGCTTGGCTGTGATCACCTGGAGATTTTACTCTGATTAGTTATGACCTGTGATAATCTGCTGCCTTTCCTGACCTGCAGGTGAGTCTAGTTCGGGTTCAGGTCCGATGCTACCTGTTATTTTTCAGCGCTTTCTCCAAACTGCTTCCATGGACACCAGCGCCATTTTTCCACATTCGCAGAAACGCCAGGCGGCTCCGAACATCAGCTGCTCTGAGGAGACAACGAGGACCAATCAGAGCGAGAGGAAACAACACCAGACAAAACAACAATGTGTTTGTTTACGTACAGAGTTTTCTTCTTCAGCTGTCGGTTTCTGGGTTCTCCAGCCTGAAAAACAAACAAAAACACTTTGTTAGAACCGAAGAACCCGAGCTGTACCGGTCTCTAACCCCAGGATCTTCCTCTGCACATGTTTAAACCACTCCCACAGTAAATCTCCCTTTTACACTCGTCATTAACCTGGGCCTCAACCAATCAGCTTGTAGATTGTCTTATTGACGATTTGCACGTCTGATTTGACACCAGATGCCGTCCTGGTGCAGTCGCCCCTTTTGCCTGGGGCTAACTCTGACATGAGGCACAATGATCAACCTGCTGCTATGCGTTGTTTGGTCACATGACACTGGTTCGCGGTTCTGTGGTCAAAGCCGGTTCTGGTCCCTACCTTGGTCCCGTTGAGCAGCATCAGCATTTGGTGCAGAGACCCCCCCTCTCCGGTCAGCTGCTTCCTCAGAGTGTGGGGGGAGGGGGCTCGGGAGGCGGGGCTCGAGTTGGGGCTGAGGTCAAAGTTCACAGGACGGGTGAGGCGGTGGATGGTGCTGTCGGACAGGAAGTGGGGCGATCGAGGTTCTTGCAGCAGAGAACCCTCGGAGAGCGAGCGACGTAGGACTGAAACAGGAGAAAATCCATCAAACTGGGAACGTTTCCACCTGCAGCAGCTCTAAACCAGCTTCATCCTGCTTACTTCACATCCTCACGCGGACCCTCCACTCCCCCAACTCAAGACTTTTGACTTTCTTTCAGAGCACTTGAACTCACCTGGTGGTCTGAAGATAAACTTCTCTTCCTCCTCGTCACGGTCACTCTCCTGGTTCATGTTGAAGTGGTGAGGGCTGAGCAGGAAGCCCCGCCCCCCGACACCACCCGCGTTCTCTGAAGTCTCTGAGGCACTCTCCCCCTCCCCCTGTTGCCGCTCCTCCACCTCCTCTTCCTCCCGTCTCCTCTTCCTCCTCTCCTCTTCCTCTTCTGCTCCTGCTCTCTCCTTCCAGATAGGACTCCTTAGAGTGGAGGAGGGACGGTGAGGTGAAGGGAGGAGCTGAGCTGAGGAGATGATGTTCCTGGAAGGTGGTGAGGAGGAGTAGGGAGAGAGAAGGGAGACGGGAGCAGGAGGAAGAGTGGAGGAGGAGAAGGGAGCACTGGGGGAGTAAGAAGATGGGGAGGGAGGTCTAAGGGAGTCACAGAGCGAAGAGTAAGGAGATGAAGGACAATAGAGGGGGTCAGACTGCCCGAGAGAGAGGAAGCCAAAGTCTGAGGGGAGGTCTGACAGCTGGGGGGAAGAGGAGGAGGAGAGGACTTAAATTGTGTGGGAAAAGCTTTGAGTATTTCATGTGTTTGGCGACCTCTGCTGGACACATGTGTGAACTGGCCCTCTTCCTGCTTTCTGTGACTACCTGCACAGGTGTTGTACCTGCTGGGTGTGTGTGGCCTCCGTGGTGACGAGCTGCAGCTGGATGTTATCGTGGAGACACAGGCTGACTCGGACCTTCTGCTCGATGCTGAACGCCTCCAGGCTGAAGAGGCGGCGGCGGCTCGGAGCGCTCTGCAGGAAGTACAGGTGGAGCGGCTCCGACAGAGCTGCCACACACACACAGAGAAACGTCAAATCCTGTGCTCTGATTGGCTGCTACACTCTGAGATATGGAAACAGGTAAAGAGCGAGCTGAAAGGGGACCGGGGGCCTGTTCTTCGTACGTCGCTTACTACATCCAAGATCAAATGACACATCCAAGA
>NW_024583751.1:0-2744 GCF_018398535.1 Haplochromis burtoni
TAATAACGTAGTTACTGTAACGCGTTACTTAATAACGCGTTAGTCCCAACACTGAGCTCCACACATGAAATTTACTGAAATATAAACTTGATTAGTTTATATTGTGCGTATGGTTAATTGTCTCTCTTTGTTAGCCCTGCGAGAGGGTGCCGATCTGGGTGTACCCCGCCTCTCAAGCCATGGTAGGTTTAATTATTATAGCATAATTTATATCTCATAGAAAGCTGACATCATTAAGTGAGGATTTTAGGGAAAATAAAGATGTCAAGATTCACAAATCAAGGAAGAAATAAATCCTTTGAGTTTAGTTTTACCACAGAAAATGATTCAACTGATTATATTAAAAATAGTTTATTTAATTGTGTTATTTCTAAACTAAATTCTAAATTTTAGAAAAATCATCAGCATAGCTGAGGAATAACAAGGGTCCAAGAATGGAGTCTTGTGGAACTCCACAGAGTAATCTGACTTTGCTGAAACAGCAGCTCAAGACACATAAAAACTGACTTCTGTTGAACTTTAACTATTTTTACATAATAAAGCAAAAATATATTCATTCAACTTTTCTAATAAAATAAGATGATCATCAAAAGCTTTAGTATGAACATACTAATGGTATACTTGTTATTTTTAAGTGCAGAGATAATTGTGTTATTTAGGTGATGCAATGCACGGACTGTTTACAGAAACCAGAAAGTGGTGTTTGTAAAAAACAGAATCAGAATTTAAGTTATAAAAAAATATTTCATATGATAACCTCTTCTAATATTTTTGGAAACCATGGCAAAATATAAATGTGTCTATATTTATTAAAACAGTGTGGATCATTTGCTTCAAACGGAGTCTGTCATGGCTGTGTGACAATGACCCAGGGTCAAATGACCCAGGACCATGACAGAGTAAGTAATCAGACTTGTTTTCAAAGGCAAAGTAAAAATGGTAGAGAGCGCTGCAGACCTTTATTCTCTTTCTAATCTTTGAGTAAACAATAAGAAAACACAAACACTCAGTGTAAAGCTAAGAAATGTTTGAAATGTTTTACAAGGCGCCCATGGAGTTCCTGAGAACTCCAGAAACCTGATTTAAACACAAGTAAACCCTCTCTCACTAAACAAGGGTTCACCTGATACGTGGCTGGATTGTAACAAAACCATGTGATTAAATTCAGGCTGAAGTTATGTAAAAGGAAACATTTACTAACAGATCACCGATCCTGTTATGAAAGGGTAATTAGTTCACACGAGCCTCGTACATTCTTCAGGCTGAATAGAATAGTTCAAATATTTTAACCAACTAATTTAAAGACAGTGGCTGCAGGCGTCACAGACCGTGATCTAACTCAGTTCAAAAACTGCAGCTAGAGGTGGTGGGAGTGTGGATACATTCAAATTCTGATCTCCTTTGGTCCGACCTTTCTCACCCAGTCTCCATCCCATACATGTATAGAGAGATAAAAACAACCTCCAAAACAAATAAATACTGCACTTTAGTTCAGTTTATTCTGTTTGTGAGGCACAAAGTACAGATTCATGCTGACTGCTGAAAATCAAACAGCATTTAGTTTCTTCACAAGGTTAAATCACCATAAATGGAAACTTTATCAAACCTCTGATCAGCAGCCTGCTGGAGAGGATTTAAGTGAGGGGGAAGAGACAAATACACAAAAAGAGGTGGAAAGATCTGAGGTGAAGACCACGCTCTGTCAGAAATACTGAGACGACTGAAGTGGTGGAAGGTAAGAAGCTTCACTGCTCCTGATGTGCTGACAGGGAGGGAAAAGGCTGAGTAATTAAAAGGTTTTTAGCTCAGAAGAAGCACTGTGCATGTACCCCAGTATGTGCAGTCTGCACAGCAGAACTTACTGCACGCCTAAATGTCCTCATGAAAGATACTGAAATCATTGCTCTGATACATCCATGAGGGTGGAGCGATTCTTAAGTGATTGAGGTTGAAAAAGTGCTTTGAATGCTTATTGAAATTAAATTCATACTTTTGAATCTGAAATACCGAATCATTCAGTGCCAGTTTAGCGGAATTTTCAACCCCTTTGGCTACTTTGTTCTTGAAAAAACCTGAACCTTTAGATTAGAGGAAGTCACTATCTTGCTAACTGTCATGAGATGATTTGGTTTTCCTTTCTCTTAATTCAATTTGTTTTTGTTGTTGTTGTGGGATTTATGGCATCTTTAGTGCACATGGTGCAGTTGGAAATATTTGGGGGTCAACGCACTTCAAGAATTATTTTGAAATCTTAATGAACGTTTCCTGACATGCAAAGAGTTAGGATAATTAAAAAAGTGTCTCTGACAGGTGCCCACATAAACCATGTTAATGTGCTGTGGGTGTTTTAGGATGTGGAGGCTCGTGCTGACTCTCACTCTATTCTGTTGGGGATCTGAAGGCCAGCTGCAGCCAGTGACCTGCAGAGATAACAATGGTGCTGAAGTGGACTGGTAATGTCTTTAAAAACATACTTTACACATCTGTAATGAACTCATTTGGCCTCATTCTCATCACATACTGCGTATTAACATCATCCACTGGGCTTCATGAAGTGACACCAGGGCCGTGCAGAGAGGTTTAAAGGGGCAGGTGCTCAAAGTTAAAAAGGGGCACATTGAACCAGGCTGAATAACAACAACACACATTCATCAAGAATCTAATATGGGAAGGGCAGGGCTGTGTTGATCTGAGACTGTAGACATTATAAAGTCCATAGGAGAGATGGTAGCTGATTAAACAAG
>NW_024583751.1:4258-9646 GCF_018398535.1 Haplochromis burtoni
ACAGTTGAATAGTTCAGTAATGTTTAAGCAACTAAGACATGAACTATGAGGCATGCTTAATGTGAGTGAGGGAATTTTAACTGTCTTTTTGTAATCTCCTTTATCTAAATTATTGACTAAATTAAACAGATATAGAAAAATAGCGTTCAAAACTAGAAAGTGAAATGAAATGCATAAAAAAGTTGCATGTATAGGATTTCACTCAGGTTTTCATTCTTCTTCATGTTGGAAAATTACACTAAGAGCGTACAGAGAGCATGAAAATATGATGAGAAAGGGCTTTTGACGAAACTTCCGTGAATGCTGATGTGTGTTTAACATGTGCATCTGACAGGTTAACATTTTTACCTTGTAGTTTGTTTCTTTTCATGTCATGTCCTGCTTGTTTGTCATCAGGTTCATCATTTACAAAGCACCTGGAGAAATTATCCGTGGAACTAGAACATATAAAAAGGAGATGAAGTACTTTTACACTGATTCAGCAGCCAGAGTGTCACACATGTTGCCCGGTGCATCAGGCTACAAGAACCTCAACGATCCGTCTGGTGCCTTGGCCAACACACTGAGGCCAGTCTTGAAGAAAATTAGAAACATGGTGAGAATCTTTGGTTCAGTCATGGTCTGCCACCAAAACATACGATTTAATGCACGAGCTGGAAACCTAACACTTACTACAGGAAGCTGTGCAGATTTAAAGTTTTAATGCCTTTAGATCAGACGTAAGATTTCATTTTAGCTCCATGAAATGGACAGAAATAATGATTTGCTTAAATTCTAGATACCTAACAGTCGCTCTCGCATACCTGATTAAAACTATTACAAGTATACTCAAGGCATAAAAGAAAAAACAATGGCTAAGATGACAAAATCAGGCGACACTGCATCACACGAGACAGCAACAGGCAACTTAGGAATTTTTATTACCAAGAGATGAAGTCCACGCCCAGAAGCAGGAATAAATAGATTCAGTGTTGTGACTATTTCTTTCAGTGACTCTTTATTTATGAGACTGTGTAATGTATGCCTGCCATGTGTGTGTTATTAAAGTGTTAATGCAGACTTTATTTGCATGATTTACAGCCACCAAACTTTGGATTCATCAGCTACAGCGATCAACCTCCAGGATGTCAAGCAAAGCTTGACTTTGGGCACAGTAAAGGTGAAGAAAGCTACTTTTTACAGAGAACACACTGTCAAGCATATAAAACAAACACTGGAAAGAAAGTTTGGTAGATTATTGATCTTATAATATTAGACTCAGTCATTCAAATGCAGGCAGTGCAAGGATCAAAGAGCTTTGAATAATATGCATCCTATTCCTCATTTTATGACCAGTTGTGTAAATGTTCACTGTCCACAGGGGTGATCATGGTGGAAAAATACAATAATGGGGTCTGGCTCTTACACAGTACGCCTCGATTCCCCTTCAGAAGAGACCAAAACTATTTCTGGCCTGACAGCGGATTAAGAAATGCTCAGACGTTCATCTGTGTAACTTTCCCCTACGACGAGTTCAGAAACATCGGTTATAGGCTCAGTGCAAACGTTAAATATTACAATTTAAAGCCCAGAGGCTGAGCTAAACCTCACATTAAAAATCTCATTTAACTGTTTCCAGGTAAACACCTGCAGTACATCGGAGCTTTTCCATTTGAACATGATATTCCAGATGATTTCCATCAAGAGCTTATAGACGCAACAAAATGGGTTCAAGCTCCCCCACCGAGTAACTACCGAGCACTGACATCAACAGGAGGTCAGAGGTTTCTTAGCATTGCTAAACAGGTGAAAACAACAGGTGAGATACTCTCATGTTTAAAGGTTAAAGCAATAATTATCCTTTAAATTACACCAATTGTCATTGGTTAAGCTTTTAATTGGTTACAATGGTGTTTGTCTAGACTTAAACCAGGAAAGCTGTCACTGACCAGCACCAGCATGGTTAAATGGTGATGGGAATGAAAAACTTGGAACCTCTAAAGAGAGGACAGGTTTTAGGATCAGCTACGCTCAGTGCCAGTTTACATCATCTTCTTTACATCCAAATAGAAATTTGGGCCATGATATTTATGCTGCCTATAGCTGCTGATAATTGCTGGATTTCTGAAATCCACGTCCTGTTATTCATACTGTTGCTGACATTATGTCTTCATCAATCCGGTTGTTCAGTCTGACGTCACTAGCCGTGTCTGGGTCTAAACTCCGCTGCAGGTCCATATATCAAATGATCACTGTGGCATTACTGAGAGTTGAAAAACTGTCTAAAGTCTTTCATCTTTAATAAAATGATCAGCGTTCTGCTCTACCAGGTGTAACAATTGAGTTTAACATCCAGGCATCCATGAAAACGGACATTTATGACATTTAACGGAGTTAGAAGTTAGCAGGAAGTTAGCTCGCTAGCTTCTATCTAAATACAATATAGCATGTCCTGACTGCGGGGTTTTGGAAACAAATTAAAATGTACAGCTCTGTTATCACTTCCAGCATAAATGAAGACAGAAAACTAAACAGCAGTGACGTTTGTAGGGTTACTGAAGTTGGGCTAGCTGGTATATAATGATGTGCTACGTTGTCGTTAGCGACACAGCTATGTTAGCATAATATAAACAAGCTAACTTTTTTTTCACTCGATAAAAGTTAACGTGAGTGTTCTCGGTGGTCAGGAACAAATGTAATCGCATGGCAGGATGCTGTAAAAGGACCAAACTTCAGCCAGGAGAACAACTGAGATAATCCATCCACAATACGAGGTTAGTCATTCATATACTGCTGCATAGGCTGGGCTGTAGTTACATCCTAAGGTTTTAAAAACTGACCTTAAATAAATGATTAGCGGTAATAAAGGGAGGTCAACAGTGATCACTGACTGTTTTAGGAGCTTTTTGAGATCAAATAGAAGAAAATACATAACATTAAACATGTTAACAACACAAAAGCCATATTAAACGCAGACTACTTTAGACCCGGAAGTAGGATTCGTCACGTCATCACTGAACAACCGGATGGCCTCTGTGCTGTGTGCTGAACTGTCCTGTCGCTGTTCTTTCCATGTATACACAACAAAGACCCTGGAAACAAACGACCAAGAACAACAGGTAAACCTTACTAACTGAAATGGAATGTCTGAGCAGAGAGTGTGAGTGTGAACAATGTTAAATGTTTCAAAAAGACAGGAAATGCTTTATTTGCTCCTTTTTTGCAGATGGAGACCTGTACTACACCATTGCCCAGTCAGTCAGCAGTCATGTGTATGTGCAGACTTGGGGCTGCCATAAAGATCGTACCTCTTCTGACTGCTCAGACCCACTTCACAAAGTGTACAACATTAAAACTATAAATAAGGTTCTGGGTCCTCAGAGTACATGGGAGCCTAAAAGTGACCATTCAAAGTGGTGTGTGACCAAAAGCCAAAACAAAGCCTGGACCTGTATAGCTGACGTCAACAGGGCTGAAACCCAGTACAAGAGACGAGGTGGGGCGCTGTGCATTGAGAATGAAGCCGTAAGAAACAAGTTCCTGGAGTTTGCTGAAGACTTTGAGGACTGTATGACCCCAACCATCATGGACACTGACTCTGACTGTGACACTACTGACTGATGGGTCCATGGTACTGCCATCCACATGGACTCTTCAGTGATAGGCTGAATACAGCTCAACTTACTTCACTGTGGACTTTGCCAGTCCTTCTGTTTAATTAAAAAAAAACATGAAGGAAAACAAAGATTCAAAAGTGTTTGTTTAATTATCAGTCTGAAAAGATCTGTGGCAAGTATTACAATATGATAAACAAAGGGCAGTACCCACTGTCCATAGTCAGCCACTGTGCTCAGTTATGCAAAGGTGGTTTGTGCTGGATAAATTAAATTAAATCTGTTTGTTATTCTCTCTCTCATTGTTATTTATTCTACAGTTGTTGACCCTTTCCTTGAGCGCCTCCTGGTGTTTGAATATCAGCCTCTAAGAAAATGAATTCATTGCTTAATTAAAAGGTACAAATACAGCTTCAAATAAGGATTACTTGTGTTTTTGAACAATAACACAGTATTCACTTTGAAATGCACAATGTCAAAAAAAGGTTACACACTACATTTTCTAATACACAAAACAGTGTAATGTATATTTACACCTTTAATGGTATTTCACTTTAAAGATTAACATTTTCCTAGAATAGGTTAGTTAACATTTTACTGATAACTGAAGATTCTGAGGAGAAACGGAAAAACGGGAGACCAAACAGGAAGGATGATAAAAATGGGGAAACAGCAGAAATGATGGAACTGGTTACTTTTTCCTGTGTGCCTCTGAGTTTTCTCCTGGTCCTCCAGCTTCCTGCCACAATCCAAACACAGGTGTCATATGATAACTGGTGTTGTAGAATATGTGAGGTAGATAAAGAACTACATGAATGTAAAAAGTGACTCATAGTCCAAAGTGATTTTGAGTGCTTACAAAGACTAGAAAAATGTTATATATCACATTTAGTACAATTACAGTTTAAACTGTTTATCAACACTTTATTGTAGAATTTTTTGCCTATACTTCAGTAACAGTTGAAACCATTTATTCTATATGATACAGGTTGCAGGTTGTTGTGACACATGAGCTGCAATTGTATGTAATGTGTGAACTCTATGTGTGTACATTTTGTCTACTGGGAACTCTTGCAAATCAAAACTTAGAAGCATTTGTTTGAATTAATCATGAAAAACTGTGTCAACTCAAATGTGATTTTTTCCCCCAAGAAAAACTGGTAATCTGTCAGATATAGTATTTAAACACTCAATTTACTATTTGCTCCCCATTTAATTGCTTATTAAATTCAAAGTCTAGTGTACCTGTACTTTTAGAAATTGAACCCATTTTAATTACAATTCCATAAAACTGTATTTTATTCTCAATAGGACACAGAAACACATTAAATGTTTGAACTGAGTAATCGTACCATTTTACATTCTCCTGCTATGAAGCCATGCTGCTGGGATAACTGCAGTATGTTGTTTAGCATCGTCCTGCTGACATATGAAGGCCTTCCCTAAAAATGATGTCTGGATGGGAGCATCTGTTGCTCTAAAATCTGCACATACTGTTCAGCATGCATGCCTTTCCAGATTTGGAAGCTGCCAATGGCATTAGGCACTAATGGACCACCATACCGTCAGAGATGCTGGTTTTAGACCAAATTATCTTACTAGCCTGTCATAATCATGTGCAAAATGTTCCAACAGTTCTTTCTTTTCAGTATTATTTACATTCCCACATAGTAGACACGTCTGGCCTGGAGTCAAGCTGGAACTGCTTGCTGACTTCTGGCATATGGGCCAATCCTGGCAATGATTTTAAAGTGTGCGTGTTAGTCCCCATAGGGAAATAGTTCCTCTGCATTTA
>NW_024583751.1:42867-46521 GCF_018398535.1 Haplochromis burtoni
AGAAACATGAAGGGCAAGGGATCGAAACTAGAAACCACAGAATAACTCACACAAGTACAATAATACAAACATCACAAAGAACTAAAAACGCTGGGTCAGGAGACCCAGGACCGTGACACCAAGTCTGTGATTGGCTGGTTTTGTGGCACAAATATAAGATTGTACAGAAAGAGTTGAGCGTGCATGGGCAGAAATGTTGAGAGTGCAAGCAACACATTGCGAGCAAGCGCAAGTGCAAAAACTGAGCGACTGGGGCTGCTATTGTGTGTGTGTGGATAATAGCAAACACTGAAATACATTTTTTGCACGCAGCAATGAATTTTGTTCACTCAAATTCAGCTTTTCTTCGCTCAAAATAAATTTCTCCTCAAAATGCAACACTTGCACCTGCAATTTTTTTTTACGTGCGCTCAGAATAGTGGCACAAAAATAACGCCATACCTGTCTCAGTTGTTTTAACTCTAAGTATCACAAATTAATGTGGTAACATCTGGACTGACGAGTTTACTGTCAGCATTTTAATCGCTAGTTTAAAGGCTGTAGGTTGCAGCTATTGCTCTAACACTGTATAAATGTAACAGGGCTCAGTGCTGGTTCTAATAGTGTGAGCTGGTTCCAGCTTTATTTGTGAAGAGCACAGCAGCTTACAAAACACGTAGCTAGCTCGTACAGCTGCGACGTAAAATTTTCATAAACTAAGATGACCGTAAAATAACGGGGCTACGTGCGGCGATGCTAGCGTTAGCCATGTTAGCACGTTACCTTCAACGGGTGGTCAGACTGCGTAAACAGGCACTCAGTCAGAGGTTGAGCTCTCCGTTTCGCTGCAGGGTCCCTTCATTCTTCACATATTCCACGGTGTGGCTAATTTGAATAGCAGCAGGATTTTTAAAATAAAGTTGTTAATCCAACTGCTAATCCAAATGTTAATCCCTGAGCGAACAGGAAAGGGATTGTGAAATGAGGAGTGGAATGGCCATTTTAAAAAGCATTTTGAAAATAACTTTATTAAAGTGCAATTCGAAAAAGGTTTTTGAAATGCAGTTTATTAAATTGAAATTCAAAAATGTCTTTTGAAATGAAGATTTAAAAAGCATTTTAAAAATCAGTTTATTAAATTGGAATTCAAAAATGAATTTACAAATGGAGAATTTATTCTACAATTCATTATTTCAGCACAGAATTCTTTATTTCGATGCGCGTGGCTCTTGTGGTCCTCCACATCTCACTGGTTCTCTGATTGGACAATCCTCCAGTTAGAGTGAACATGTTTGTGATCCAGAGTTCACCTTTAGCTTGACTCAATTTAAAAGTGAAGAGGCACAACATAAAAATGTAAGAGTTGGTCCATTAAAATTACCCCTCAGTGGTTTTAGGGTATAAATTATCACTTTTTTTTTTCCTTTATATGGCACAGATCCCAAAATTTGTCATATGATAAATAAACCACTTTTTTTTTTTTAAAGTTTGTGAAATATTAATAATAGTGCTGTGAGCTCTATTAGCCTTAATATGCATAGCTGAAAATGCCAGCAGGTCAAAATGATCGTTGCAGCATTTTCAAGTGTGAATGTTGAAAGCTCAGTTAAGTCTGAGGTAAGGTCTGCTAAAGTTTATTTCTGAACCACATGAACCCACAAGTAGATTTTTGTGTAAATGTCTGTGTGCCATTTAGACTCTTTTTAGACTGCAGATCAATATAAACTGCTCAGTGGGTTTGAATTTAATTACTATGTGTACATATGTTCAAATAACAGTCCAATTAAATCAGAACCACAGTCTGATATAACTGGACTAAAGAGTGAATGCTAATATACGGACACTGAGGCAGTGCTGTTGCTGTTGTTATTACAGGTGGAGATCTTTATGTCACTATTTCACAGAGAGTCAGCAGCGATCTGCTCGTCCAGATGTGGGGCTGCCAGGCTGGCCGGGATACATCCTTCTGCAGAAAGAATAAATTCAAAGTGGAAAATATCAAAATTATAGAAACTGGCCTCGGTCAATGGAAGGATACACAGAACCATTCCAAGTGGTGTGTAGCTAAAGATCCAGAGAATAACTGGGTGTGTGTTGCTGATGTAAACAGAGCCCCAAGCCAGCATGTTAGGCGTGGAGGTGCACTGTGTATTAATGATAAAAGAATAAAAGACATTTTTTTTAAATTTTGCAAAACAAATTGAGGACTGTCAAAACAGGAGCCTCCTGGACATCCTGGATGTCCTGAATCTTCGAAATTTCCTGAACATCCTGAACCCCGATTGTGATCCATAGCTACACACTGCCTAAAAAAGTCTGTGTTACTCTAAAGCATTTGGCATGTCTAAAAATAATTTATATCTTAAATCTAATGAGCTCTTTTCCTTCATGTTTTAACCCATGATCATACAGAAAGATGGAGTAGAATTACAAGAGAAATAATTAGATAAATGCACTGCAGATTAATAGCTACCTAATGATGATAAACTAAAGTAATCTGTTATATTTATATTCATGGTTCTGTTATGTTCACACGTACCTCAGCTGGAAATTTAATATGAAACTAAATGTTGAAAAATTATGTCAAGAAGCAAAAACGTTTGGAAAGCAATTTGCTATTTGAAATGCCATATTATGGAAATAAACATATAACAGGAACATGCTAATCCTCTGCTAATGCTTTACATGCAACAACGAATCCAGATGTGTGGATATACAGTCTAAGCCATATCTGAAGTCACGTCTGCTTTGTAACATCAAACTGCAGGATTATTGTTGTCGTGTAAAAACAGGTTATGTGTGTTTGCCTTGCAAATAAACTTCATATTTAATCATATTTAAAGAGAAGCTAATGACATGTTGAAATGATTATGTTATAAAAAGTGATTCTTTGATGCACAGCCTGAGCAAAAAGTGAAATCCTCACAGAAATATGCAATCTTTCTGTGCGTCATGTAAATTAACTGTTCTGTTTTTGTTACAGTCAGCACAGATTTGAACCTCATGTATTTCTACTGCAATAATAGATTTCCTGTCTGCAGAATGTGTGTTTGGAGACTCTTCAGAGAAAAGTTTTAGCTTTGAAAAAGTATCAGCCACTGCATTTGAACCCAAATCTGATCGTTTTCAAAACCTAGTTTTTAGTAATCATGGCAAATGTGGAGTTTTTCTGTTTTTGCATGTGGAAAATCTTCACTTCACTTAAACAAATCAATACATCTGTTGATTTTTGGAAGAACATGAATTAGAAGTAATAACATTGGTCTGATCTTTTTTTAAATGATGTGATATCAAATCAAAAGTAGAAACAAAATGTGTCGAACAACAGATAAGAAAGGAAACGGGACTGGTACTTTGTGGCATACTCACCTTTTTTAGTCCTTTAAACCAGGAAAACTTTACTTTGTGCAAATGAACAGAGAGCTGATGGATGATTAAAAAACAAAGAAATAAAAAAAATGAGCAGATCCATGTTCAGGATCATTAATCAACACTTTTTAATCACATTTTGTGAGTGTTTCGCAAACTGTAGACCAAGTGTCTTCAAATCAAAATCAAATCAAATCACTTTTATTGTCACATCACATGTGCAGGTACATTGGTACAGCACATGTGAGTGAAATTCTTGTGTGCGAGCTTCACAAGCAACAGAGTTGTGCAAAATACAATAATGTA
>NW_024583751.1:48749-50986 GCF_018398535.1 Haplochromis burtoni
TATTGTATTCCTCCCACCATTTTATTTCATTTACACTTTCTTTATCCTATCTTTATCTTTATCCCAGGGCAGGTTTTCCGTTCCAGAACAGCTGTTAGTTTAATGGGGTGGTTTAATATGGCAGGTTCAAAACTCCAGAGTTACAAAGTCTAAAAAAAATTTAGTAACAAAAAACCATGAAGCACATAAGATGCACAGGGGACCATACCAGGACCCGAGCAACACGAAGCAGTGCAGATGACCAGCAATGGAGACGGAGCCACTCAGATGCCGGAAGCCGGGAGGAGACACAGAGCTCCTTGGGAGGGTGGGCAGGAAGCCAGGGTGGAAGTCGGCAGCAGACACGGACGCTTTCTAGCAGCCTTGCAGATGCCAAGTAGTGGAGAAGAACCCTGTCTTGAGGCCAGGTTCGTAAAACAGTCACAGGTGTAGCTGGCACAGGAAGTATAAGCTCAGGAACGGTCAACTTGGGCTCAGGATACATGCGCCCAAGAATGGCCAACTCAGACGGCTCAGCAGACTCTGGCTCAGGATCTGGCAGCAGCAGAAGATGCTCAGCCTCAGGTGCATCTGGGTCCGACAGCACAGTACGGTTCAGGCCCAGGGGCACCTGACTCGGGCACAGGATTAACAAGGTCAGCCAGTTCAGACCGCACAGGATACATTGGCTCAGAGTTAGCCAGTTCTGGTACGAGGTACATAGTCTCAAATGAGGCCAGCTTGGGCACAGGCAAAACAGTCTCATGGGAAGCCAGGTCAGATTCAGATACCGAGGGTGCCTGGCAACGTTATCTCCGTGGGGCCTGGCAGCGTGACCTCTGTTGGGCCTGGTAGTGTTATTTCCATCTGGTCTGGTAGTGATAGTTCTGATACACACGATGGCAGCAATGAGGTTGGAAGGCTAAGCTGGACTGTTTTGTGCCGTTTCATTATTGCAAACAGTCAAAAATTCAGAAATTATGGTCACAAACAAGTGTTATTAAGGAATGAGGACCCTCATACAAACATTTTTATCATGACCTTCATTACCCAGCCCTACTTGTGCATTAAAAATCAGGTCAATATCATATTAAAGTCAGTGAATCTTTAAAATCAACACTCCGGTTAAAGGTTGTTCTTACTTTGCTCAGTTGTAAAACTCCTGTTAGAGCCCTTTATATGGTCGCCGTGTGTTCTGGTCAAGTCGCCTTTTCCTCTTTCTCTCCAGCTTTTAATATCCAGCACCCAGAGCACATCAGATCAAAAAACACCTGAAGCAAAAGTAGATTTTTTGGGGCAAACTTGTCTTTCCAGCCAGCCATCTGTTGCAGGGTGGAAGACTGCCACTAACTCCCACTTTGAACTAAGACCATAAAGTTTTTACATTGTGAAAAGTCTGCAGCTTGTATTTTAAAGTGTTTTTCAAAAGTTTTTTTTCATTTTATTTTTAAATTTAGTTTTCTGATGTCTTTGTAAATGGCAATGCGAGGGAATCCAAGTTTAAAGACCGTGAGAACATTAAGAATTAGTGGATTCCACCATCTGTGGCTCATAATGGCATGAAAAGCTTCAGAGGATCTGCACACGGGGTCAGGCTGCAGTGCTTTTATGTTGGTTGTGTTCAGGAACACCTATGAACACCATCAACATGGACACGGCTCATCACAATCATGAAGTTCAGGCTCGTATAAATAAAACCACAGTGCAACAATGAGCAGGGACCCAGGCTTAAAATGGACTGAGGCCAAGCGGAAAACTGTCCTCTGGTCTGACCAATCAGAATCACACACTGTGTTTGGAAATCATGGATGATGTGTCCGTCAAGCAAGAGGAGACCACCCAGCTTGCTATAAGCACACAGTTTAAAGCAAGTATTTCCTGTAAGTAAGGCAGGGCAGCATTAGTGCTGGACATCTTTAATGCTCCACTGTGAATGCTGAATTCAGGAAGAAAATCCTAAACCACCCTGTGCTCATTTTACAGCTGCATGACTCTCTATGAAAGAGTCCATGTGTCTTCTAAAATCAATGTTTGAGTCTATTTCTCAAGCACATCAAAGAAGTTTAAGGTTTCCTGACAAATTTCAGATTATTAGAGGAGTCTCACAGTGTGTTTTTTTCTGTGATATCTGTAAAAACAGTAGCTCAGAGGTTTTAAACCATTTTGCCTGAACTGAAAACAGGTCTGTCTGGACCAAGGTTATTATCGTTAACGAAAACTAACGAAATAACGAAAACTAGAAGTGAAAAAACATTTTC
>NW_024583752.1:0-1295 GCF_018398535.1 Haplochromis burtoni
TCTAAATGAGCAAACCTCCAGGTGAGAGTGAAAAAGTGTGAAAATCACCAGAATGATGCCACTTGTCACAGCCACAACAGATGTCATTGGCAGAGTTTCCACTTTCTGATGGTTCGTGGACCATAAAGTTCTTAGGCAAATTAAAGCAGCAGAAAATGTTATAAAAAGGTACCTGGTGTTGAAAACAAAATATTAGTTAAATTTAGTTAAAATTAAATTTAGTTAAAATTAGAGTAGAATTTGGAAACTCCACAGTTTTGATCTATTGGTCTGAGTCAGTGACCCAGTGTTTTGTGTTCTGGTTCAGTTTCCATTATTTGATATTATTCATGGTTCTGTTTCTTTGCTCTTCCTCATTTAATCTTTTGTGTTTCCTGTTCTCTTAGTTATCTTATTCATCTTTAGGTTCTTGTTACTGTGCCTCACCTGTGTGTCATGTTTAGTCTTAGTCTATGCTGTTTTGTCTGGATGTCTCTCGCCCTCTCTCTCCCTCCATGTTCCTCTGTGTCCCTCGCTCTCTCGCTCCTTAGTCATGTCTGTATCTCCCTTAGCTGTTCCCATGTTTGCCTCCTTGTGGTTCATCCATTGCCTCCCCAGTCTGTCATGTGCTTCCCTGTCTGATAAGATAAGATTTGCTGATGGTATTGCACCACCATTTATTTAACTTACTGTTCCTGTTTTTACTATTCATGATGAAAATGGTGGCATGTGAGACAGCTCTGCTGACAAAGCTCCCCTCACTCTGTGACAAACAGAGTATTTCCTCTCAATGCTTCATAATAAAGGCCTGCCTTCACTTTGCTCTTAATGTGAAAGAGCTAACTGAAACAAAAGCACTAATAAAAAGAGGAAATGTGGAGTCAGACAGAAGTCAAAAAGACAGAAGGTTCCAAAAAAAACCCACATTTTTCCCAAACCCCCCCCCAAAAAACCCAGCAATCTGCAAAGAGCAACACAAATTATTTGCTCAAAAATCCCAACGAGGGAGTGTGAGAGAGAGTGCCACACGCCTGCTGACCATAACCGTCGAGTGTGCGCTCAGGTGCAAGTGTTTCTCTGTGAAAACTGCCGTCCCAGTTACTATGTTACTGTGACACGTGCATGTAGCTCTAGCAGCATTCTCCACAAAAGGTATAGGTTTTGTGGATTTGGCAGTAAATTGTGTGTCATAAACTTTCTAAGTTACATTTGCATGACTCATTGAAATGTCTTCCTGAAAGTAAAACTCTTACAAACACTTATTCCTTAAGGCCAACCGCAAAATAGTTTATATGCCATTCATAAAACATTAGCAT
>NW_024583752.1:2673-6618 GCF_018398535.1 Haplochromis burtoni
CGAGACTGTCCGAGCCAGGGCTCGAACCGGCAACCTTCCGATTACAAGGCGAACTCCCAACTCTTGAGCCACGATCGCCCCAAGCGATGAGCTGCTGCGTGGCAGTTTGAAGCTTCAGTTCCCCTTACAGATTTTCTATAGGGCTGAGATCTGGAGACTCTCTTTGCTTTCAATACGAAGCACAATGCAGTGTACGAGTAGGAATTCCTCCCCCTTTAATACTTACACTCAATGAGCTCCTCCCTGACAAATACCAAGTTATCATCTCCATACTGTGTGTGTGTGTGTGTGTGTGTGTATTCACCGCACTTTTTGAGTTTCATCGCTAAATCGGTGTGCTTAAGTGCATAAGATGGAAAATAATTTATTCTGAAAAAAATACAGCCCTATCGACAGCATAGATAATTTTTTTTAACCTCTCATTTCAACCTCTCAGCCATTTGGCTGGAAGGCGGGTTTTAAAGGTAGAAAGCCAAATGGCTGCTCTCTGGGACTCTAAGTGTTGCAGAGCTTTCTATGACAATATCTACAAAAAATACAATTGTTGTTTTACATGCAACTGCATAGGTTAAATTGATACTGTAAAACATGAAGAAAAAGCTTTGTAGCTGTATACTGACCCCTGAAACTACATCACACTGACGCAGACATCTTTGTCTCTGTGGTAAAAGCTGCACTTACATCCACACAGATGCCACCAGACCTCATGATGCCTTCCTTCAGAGACATAAACAAACTTAATATGAAATATGAAAATAATTATTTTGGAAGTAATGGAAGGCAGATACTGTTTATTTTTCTTTATAAGAACATGCTTTGGTTTATAAATCTCACCTGCAGAGACAAATGTGAAGACGCTGACAAACAGCAAAGTCGAGCAGAGTGACGCAGTTACAGGAGACATTTCCATGTTGTCCAGGTCTGCTGCTGTTATAAATGTGTGAGCCTGTTGGTATTTTCTATGACATAATACGAGAAATGTGTGGATTTCCATGTCTCTGTATCCTGGACAAACTGGCTCAGCAGTGACTAATAATAATAATAATAATAAATTGTATTTATAGGTGCCTTTAAAGACACTGAAGGTCACCTTAAATTAGTAGAATAAAATAAAAACATGTAAAAAACAAAAAAAACAAAAACAAGTATGAAAGTTTAAAAGCTAACCAAGGTAAAAAATAGACTATGACTGAATCATGATGAGGGGTATGCAATTTTTAAAACATGGGTTTTAAGACGTGATTTAAAAGTGGAGAAAGAGTTTGTAGTCTGGAGATCTGGTGGACGTGGACTGCATTCTAAAAACAACCCGCCAAACAAAACTTGAACCAGCTTTTTAAAATATGAAGTGCAACAGCATGGTTGGCTCATGTTTCATTGGCTATTTTGGCAAAGAGCCGGGAAACACATGTCACCAAGGTATCTCCCAGGTTTCAACTGAGTTGAAACTCTGATAACAGACAACACACTGTGCAAAAAACCAGAATCCAATATGTATTTGGTGGGCGATGAAGTCTTAAAAGTATATTATATTTCTGAAAACAACTTTATAAACTTTATAATACAATAGTAGTGACACAGCATGATACCCAATGACACAACATAAATAACATGTAAACACTGAAGTAGCACAGGTGATTTTTCTCCTTGGAAATTTTAACTAAACATATAAAATAGCTGCCTAATAATTTAGTTGAACAATTGCTGAAGTAATTTAACTTTTTACTTGTCAGTAACTGCAAGACTGAAAAAATATTTTTCTACTCATCTTGTACCTGGAGTCTTTAACTAGCCACGTGAACACAGCTTTTCCCACCATGTAAACATCAATTTCCATCCACGGTTTTGTTCTGTCATATGATGTGAGAACAAATACTCCAGTGATGCTTGTTGGGCTTGTCAGCAGCTGCCAGTATCTCCTCTGTAGCCTGTTGTACTGGAATGCTGTGTTTTTACCTCTAGTTTGTAAAACAAATCGTTTCACATTTACAGAGAGACATTTTTACAGATGGACATGATAATGATAATGTTGAACTAGTTTCAGGCTTGATGGCAGACTAGGCTCAGATCTTATTTTGAACTAGACTGAGATTTTATGTCAGATAAATTTTGAATGCAAAATTACTTCCAGATTTGATGTTTAGTTGGTTTCAGACTTGTTGTCTATTGTGGAAATCGTGTGCATTAAACAGAGGTAGTCACATTGCTAGCATTTTCTCAAGTGTTTATTCTTGTGAGAAGAATTGTGAATATCTCTAAAATATCGATATTCTGCGTTCTACTAAGGAATTCACCAGAAGAGAGGAAACTGACCCTATCATTAGAATGTCTTCCTTGCATGCTTATTGCCATATTGCCAAGGAGAAAACCAGCAGCCTACAAAGGTTAGACACAGTTCAAAAGGCTATAAGTAGCACACAGGTTAAATAAGAACAGGGGCAGGAAGTAGGATACTGCCTCAGTTAAGGAATAATGCTGGGGTAAAGGGGTTATACGTAATTTAG
The DNA here is from genome assembly GCF_018398535.1 of Haplochromis burtoni. Lineage (NCBI taxonomy): Eukaryota > Metazoa > Chordata > Actinopteri > Cichliformes > Cichlidae > Haplochromis > Haplochromis burtoni. Next base: position 5,178 of record NW_024583752.1, read on the forward strand.
ATACAAGAGAAAGAAAGCTGTATGTAACAAAATGATCTTCTACATGTTGAAATAGTTTTCAGATTTGATGTCAAAGTTTCAGGCTCAAAGTGAAAGTAGTTTTAAATGCCAAACTAGCTTTAGATTTGATGTTGAACTAGTTTAAATTTATGTGGAAGTGCTAATACAGTTATATCATACACAAGTGATTTAGAAACGATAGGTGCACTATTATCACTATTACACAACTGTAACATGACTAATTCAACACATATCAAATCAACCACATTGATTTATTAATTAATATGGTTATTTTATCAGAGAGATGAGATGTTTGTGCATAAATAAGACAAAAAAATTGTTCTCTTTGTACACCGCCTCCATGAAACAGGACAATAAAAACACATGTAATTATCTGAGATGATCTTTTTGCAGTCCAGTCTGGACTTTGGACTTCATGTCAACACCATCTATCATCACATTGTTTCCTTATTAATTCTCATTTACGTCTTCAATTTACCCCATTTTTACCTTTCATCTGGCTGTAATGGTTGATAAGGTATAGTCGTCACCCTGCTGGGCAGATGTGGGTGGTGCTAGCACCCAAGTTTCTAAATGATGACATAGGATTTGGAAATTCATGCTCTAGCTGCGCCTAAAAATTTCGAGTATATATCTAAGTTTAATCTCAATGTCTAAGTCACAGGTCATATTTTCTAAAACTTTTGTGAAGTTAGTTACTGTCAGTTACTTCAAGAGGAAAGTCACCTAGGACTGTCAAATGTACATGCATCTGATGGAGGCTGAGGGGATATTGCTGGCAACCACCAATATTTGTGTAATTTCCCAATGATTTCATGGGGGGATGAAACCAACAGACATGCTGGGACTCCAACTGCTGCATTTGTAACAAAACAGACTAGAACAACAAACTGCAACTGAAAGACAAAACAGAGGGAGATACACAAACAAACATAAAGTTTTGCTGTTTGTTTCTATGTGTGTCTGTGTAGTTGTGAGTGTGAGAGAGAAAAAGCAAAAGAAATAATGTGAGTTTGTCATGAAACACACTCGAAAATGAGAGTGAGTGGATTTTTGGATGACAGGTGTACCTGTATACCTCGGGCATCTGACAAGGATGAGGTGTTCGTGCCATGTCCCACCAGGAGGACGCTCTGGGGCAGACCCAGGACATGCTGGAGAGATTATATCTCGCCTTGGTATTAGTTGGTGTTGACACTTGTGTTTGATGCATTTCTGCAGCTCATTCATGATTCAGGCTGTGAAAGTTTGGGCGATTATCAACGGGTTTATCTACTTGTCAGCAGGTCTTTGCTCGTTACATCTTTGCCATCTTTCTGTTTATGTCTGTAAAAACTACAAACTCTTTTAGAAACATGCTTTCTTTAAGTCAGTGTCAAAGGTGCGAAAACTGACTGCTACTAGATGAATATGGAGAGAG
>NW_024583752.1:31783-49212 GCF_018398535.1 Haplochromis burtoni
GGAGATGAGCGCACCGTCGTAAATTCCCCCTAATTTTGGTATGATCCGAGCTCAGGCACTAGGCGACTGAGCGCAGCACCCATGTGAGCGAGGGGGGAGAAGCTGCTGCCTGCGAATTTGCTGCAGACAGAGGAGAGCTTAAGTTTGACCAGGTACCAAAGCAAATCATTCGTACTGAACTAATAATGTAAATATGACGGTGTATCACAAAAGATTGATATCAAACTGATCACTTGGTTGCGTTACTTGCTCTTCGAGTGAATCAACAAATGGATAAATAAAAAGCCGAACAGCAATGCTGATTTTTTAGTCTTAGCTTACATTTCATATTTTCAGTTGTTACCCTCCACGGCTAAACAAACTCTCTAAATCGGTTTCAGTTGTGTACTGATGAACACAACAATGGACATAAGGAGCTTCTTTCAAAGAAAAAACTCAGGTAGATGTTATTTTATATATTATGCTTTGGATGTTGTTCAGTATATCTATGCAAAACAAGAGGAATTTCAATACACAGCAGTATATTCACAGTTGAAACCAGATATTTACATACACTTTATGGAGAAAACATAAAAACTTTTTTTTACTGTTAAACATCAATTTAGAGTAAACTTTTGTTTTAGATAAATAAATGTTGAAATATCTTTTGAATTAGTTAAATGTCAGAATAAAAAGAGGGAGCTGTCTATTTTAATCACTTTCATCAAATTTAGGAGTACATATACACTAAGTTTATTGTTAATTAATAAGAAAACTCCAGACGATTCCATTCTGAGCTAAAGAAGCTTCTGATAGGTTAGTAGAGTCCATGTGATTTGATGTTACAATTAAAAAAGTGTTTGTGTTTTTATCTGAAGAGTACATAAATATCTGGTTTCAACTGTATATTTGATGATGTTGGTGTTTGGCTTGATTGTCAGCACAAAGAGGGAGAGAGAGGAGCAGAGAGGGAGAGAGAGAATGACGACAGAACAGAGATGGAACAAGAGCAGGTGAGACACACATGTTAGTCAAATGGTTGTTTGCCAAAACTCATCAGAACATGTATCTAGTACCTAGTGTTTCTTTTTAGATACCATTTGTTACTTTTCAAATTCTATATTTATTAAGTTATGCAGGCTTGTTTGCACAACGAGGCTAAATAATTATATAAACTTTTCTCAATCTAAATATTGTACTTTGGTAGAATTAAAAAATAAGTGTAGTGCAGGTCTATGATGATCTTTAGTGCTACTATCATCTAGTTCTGATTCTGGTTCTGTCTTGGTTACTGTTGTAGTCCTGTTTTAATTCCAGATCAGTTTTGGGTCTGGTTGAATTGGGGTTTAGTCCCTGTGTCTTGATACAGGCCCGACTTTGTTCTGCCTTGCTGCTTAATTAAAAAACTAGTTTAAGGTGTCCTGAATATGTATATAGAATAGCATCTGGCTGCAGTTTAAAGACTTTTTTTGTCTCGGTCTTGGTCTTGGTCTCGTCTCACTCGGTCTCGGTCTTGGTCTCGTCTCAACTTGGTCTTGGTCTTGTCTGCTTGGTCTCGATACCCTCTGGTCTTGGTCTTGTCTTGGTCTCGGATTAGGCGGTCTTGACTACAAGTCTAGCATTTAGCATGGATCACATCTAATGCAAAGTCAGCCTATATACAACTGATTTATATTTATAAACTTTAAAATGTCTTTCATTTTTCCAGCCATTAGATTATGAGAAGACCAACGATGTCCAGCTTCAGATCACTGCACAAAATGTAGCATCACTGAATGGCAGCAGTGCCACGTGGCAGTCCATCCCTGTGAATGTCAATGTTGAAAAAGTGGATGCAGTCAGGGCTGGACTGGGACAAAAGATCAGCCTGGGCATTTTGACCAGAGACCCGCCCACCAGGTATTATAGGAAAAGCAATAAAGATATATAGAAAAATAGAGCCTGTGAATGAAAAGAAATGCTGTTGAGACAGTGATGTACAGTCTTGTTGGTATATGTATGATTTCTATACATTTTACATCAGATAAACACTTTGGTTGTAAGATTCAGACATTTATTTAATAACAGCCAGACATTTTAAATGAAAATAAGAAAGAAAAGTATTTCTTTGTGCCCCCCTCTCCCTGTTAATGCCCTACCTGGCCCCCTGGCAAAACTTTGCTAGATCCGCCCCTGCACAGTTACCAGCTGTCAGCTACCTAAAAAAGGATCCTGGTGTTATTTGTCTCTCAGAAACAGTTCATAACTTCCTCTTCAACTCATCTCATGTCACCTAAAAGGTAAACCTGTTTCTTCCATCACCTGTTCAGCTCTGATGATTCAGTAAGGACATCTCCTGGTTTCATGTTTCCCTCTCACCAAACTGATATCATGCGCAGCTTTTACAGCTTGTCAGCAATTCGTGTACAGAATCTAACAGAAATTGTTCGCATGCTTTACTTAGGCAGATGCTCAGAAACTAAAGTGAAAATGTTCCATGGATGACTGCCTTGGCAAGGCAGCTATCTATGACCAATGTACAAAAGAAGTGAAGTTAAATTGGGTGAAATAGAAAGGGAGATTTCTAATGAAGCAACAGAGGAACAAATTGGGAGAGTGTTCGCGAAAGTCTCGATTACTGAAAAAGTCTCGCATTTCTCGAGTAACAGACATTTCTACGAAATGAATGACAGAATTTGAAAGAGTTTTTGTGAAAATACGACTAAAACTTTTAAAGTAAGAGTTGCTGAGAAGGTTTTTCTGAAAACCAGAAAAAGTAAAACTTTCTGAAAAGGCTCTGCAGTTCTCGTCTGAAAGTGGAGCAAAATTCTTGAAGGAAGCTGATACGAACAGAAGCAATGCAGAAGGAAGGAAAACCGGCCAACTGGTACTACTAAAGGTAAACTTAATATCAAACAAGGGCTATGCATTAGAGAGCTCCAATTCAAAAGAGAGGAATAATTTCTCGAAAAAGAAAGAGCAAAAGTGGAAGTAACAAAGTGTGCATGCTATGTATCACACTGAGGCAAAGTCATCGCAAACTGACATTCACAGGTGATTCCCTCACCCCGGTCCACGCAGCTCCACTCTGAGGGAGTCTGTTCAGAAGGAATATGAGGAATGCCGTGCAAGCTCATTCGAGGGTGAAGAATGTTTGTGGAAGACTGAATTGCAAAAAAGTGAAAGTACTGAATTCTAAGCGAAAGTGATTTTCAGTACTTACAAACTTCACATAAAAAAAAGGTGGAAAGCTAATTGTAAAACAAAAGGGAATGTGCGATGTATCTACCAATCAGGTATGTGCTCATCAGGTGTATTTATGATCTGCCATGCTGACAATCAGGCCTATACTCTAAATAAACTTCAAATGTATAATTATACAAAGCGTCAAATCGACTTAAGCGGCGCTAAAAAGTGTGAAGTCAGAATTAGACGCGTGGACGCGAAACCGTTTTTGACAAACGCTAACAACGGTGGGATAGACAATCTCACTGGTGATCAGCACTTGGTACTACTCATACAGTCTTTGTTTTGTCCAGTAGCAGAAGAACGGCATTTGACTGACTACAAGCAGGTCACACAGAGCCATTCACTGTAACGCCCCTACACACTACTACACGTGTATTACAGCATACAACAAATGTGCAATCTTGCTTAGGATCTTACATAAAAGTTCCAAAAAAACTACGTATTTGTTGCAGAGATATACGTTTGCAATATATACAACGAACTATGCTCAAACATAACAATCTGTCTGCACATCCATGGAGAAACTATTTACGAATCTGTATTGTAAACTACGATTGCACATACTATTGGATTCATCCGATATCAGATGTATAACATACAGATTAATGGGCAATCACGATTTGGCATGATTGTAATACGATTGCAATAATACTGTTAACACACACGGATTTTGATCCATTTGAAAACTTGAACAACGATTCACAAATACTTGATCCATAATCGTATACTTATGCAGACGTCATAATCTTGATTTGCAGAAACTCTGTACAGAATACAGTTAACTAATGTTGCATCCTGCTAAAAGGACATGTTGAAAATCTGTAATTTGCTATACATTTGGGAAATTATGATTTATATATAATGCTATAAAAAGAATATAGTTCCTCACTGTTTGTATACATATTTTATGCTATATTGATAATCAACACTAACACTCGGGCCTGCATTTCGTGCCTTACTGTGCATGTGCATGCAAAATTCTATTCATCTATCTTTTGCACTACGATTTTGCAAAAGATTGGGATACTAGTTAGCTTAACACGAATCTATGACTTAGTAGAACTAAACATACAGTATGTTTGCCAAATCCATCGAATACTATGTTTAGAAAATATTGATTGGTAAAACTCGATTGGCACATATTATTGCGAAATCTAACAAAGATTCACGATAGTAGTCACAATAACGATTTATGCAATACAGTGCAAAAATACTATATGTAAAATCTAGTGCATAAGCTTTAACACAGTTATTAAACTTGTGAAAACATACTCCATAAAATCATATTGGAAATATGTTTTTCCATCTTGATGTGAAAAGATTCCATCTTGATTTAACATTCGATTGAGATACTGCCTGTTAATAACATAGTATCTTGGTTTGCAGAATACTAGTTCCAATCCAAATGGCCTGCTTGTTCAAATACTTGATTGGGTAAATTATTTGCAATTGGTTAACACTACAAATTATTGAACCATATTAGAGACGACATATACGACGAATTATTTAGTCAATACTGAGGCAGAAGTTATTTCAGTACACTATGATGAGACTTGTTAGCAGAATCATTCTACTGTCTTTGGAGGTCTAAAAATATTCCTTACAAATACTGTATGGCATAATCTAAATTGAAAACATTTCCATTAATATTTCAGCCTTATAATAAGATATGGTTTGGCCAAAACCAGATTGCAATCCTGATTTGCAAAATATATGTTGCAAAGTCCAAGTGTAGAAGACTTTGTAGCAATAAGTTAGAGTTTTACATAGATTGATAACCACACATCACAGTGGACAGGCTGCTCTGTATTGGCAAATTGCGACTGCTGTGCAGTTACACCCAGAACAGAGGTTGAGTCTCATGATCTAATAGACTCTCAACAGCCAAATCACCAACTACTATCAGATCTTTATTCAAGATGGTCTGGTCTTTTTCGAACATAATAAGTTAGCTTGACCGTACTGTAGCGAGCAACTGCCTTGACTTCACAACCTTGGTAATAAATCTTAGGGCTCAATCATACGTAAAAACAGTTTGTGACAGTCAGGAAATTTTACCGGAAATCCACAAAATAAGAGGAAAATGGTCATTACGTTAAGAGTCGGCAGGATTTCCACCTAAAAAGTCATATAGACTATAGGGAAAATCTGAATTGTAGTCATGTCTGAGAATACACAGCCCAGTTTAACTGCGTTGAATTGACAATTTGATTATTAGAGAAATCGGGTGATTAACAAACTATTGACTTATATAGTTCTATTTATCGGGAGATCCAATTCTATAAATCCAAAGATAGCTCCTAAGCAGCAATACTCGTTGAGTAAAATGGTGAAGCGAGTACAGAGTGCGCATGGAGAAATCACGGACGAGTGTGTGGGTTAATTGCAAGTACACCATGTATTTTTAAAAATCACATTTGACTGAACGAGATAGATGACGTATTGAAACTGACATACAGACACTTGAAAGTTTAAGTTATGATCTAGAGTAACGGTCAAAAAGAAGTTTTAATTTTGAATTTTCTTCATGGCAATAAGATGAAATTAGTATGTATACCCAAAGATAGCGATGAGAAGAGCAAAGTTAGATTGACGATGGTAAAACTAGGTGTACGAAATTAGAGCACGATATAAGAGACCCAATGTTGCCTATAAGCATCACAATATAACAGCTCTCAGCTACGCTGTGTTTACATGACATTGCGGTTTCCCGTTCGTCATTGCATACAAGACGGCTTCACTTCATAAAGCAAAAAGAACATCATAAATTGTCATCCCAGATCGATCTAGCGTTATTAATCCTTATAATAAAGCAACCATTAGGCACCACAAATGATCCAAACAAAATGAAAGCTCACAATAACCACTAACGTTCCACGAAGAGCACTGACTTACACACCCCCTTTTTCAGCCTAGCATCACTGGAAGAAAATCCAGGGCTGTTACTAGTTCAGGAAGGGGTGCTTTACATTGAAAATCTTTCACTTCCTCAGGCTGTGCCTGATACAGATTGATTATATTGTCCGTGGTCTCTTATTTTGAGCTCATTGAGTGAAGTTGGGTCTGTAGTTGCTCATGCTATAGGAACAACAATGCTGATACAAGGAGCCCTAAGCACTGGGCTCTGATTGAATCCGTTGTTCAGTCTCCTGATTTCTGTCTAGAGGAGATCGTTTAAAACGAGCCTGGATCCATCTCACCGGGGCACAGGAAGCATGGTAAGATATTTGTCCATGTTCTACTCTAAAAACACACACTTCTTGTGCCCTGTTTCAAAATCTTCTTGAAAAATGGTTAACATAACACGACGTTGCATGATTGGACGAAATTAAGATTTATGTATTTATATTTAAAGCCGTGAGCTCATTGTATATTTTAACGAGCATGCACAGTAATACTATTTGATAAACGGAGGTTGTCTTCATCTATGCATCAGCTTTCCCGTATTTCTCCTGCTTGAACGATAAGCACTTAGACAATACAGAAACACTCGATGATAGTGTTACACTTCTCGTCATGCGAATATCAAGTCGGATTGCAAAGGGTGAGTCTTGAAATGTTTTCCATTCTTATGAGCCTATGTTTAAATTTTTGACTCAACTTTTGTTCGGGATGCTTGACTATCATGCTGGAATAATTTTGATGATTGTTATTTTGAATGCATATATTTTTTTGTTTTCCTGCAGTATATGAAAATTGGTGTATCTCAAAAATAAAACTATGAAGACACTTAAAATAAATTTCCTTTGGTGGGAAACTAGTTTGTGCAACTTTTTTGTATTTACAGTTTTGAGGGATAAGCCTCTTAAATTTCTCTAACTAGAAATATATGTTAAAAAAACAAAAACGATTTTCAAATTTTTTTGTAGTTTATTGCACTTTTCATTTTTGCAATTTATGTAATTACTATGCACTTAATGCAGACATATTATTAAAATTTGGGCTATAATGGTTGTATTGATGTATAGCAACTTGAAATGCTCCCAAAAATGGCTCCACAGCATGTAAAAATATAATATAAGCTCTGGCGGACTTGGTTCTATGGTAGGTCTTAAAGGGTTAAATATATCAATATATATCTTTTTCCATGTGGCTTATTATATCTCCAGAAGTATTACAAATTATCTCCAAAATTTCAAGAGTAGTTACGTTTAGTTACATTTCATTTATATAATTTTTCAAGGGATCGTATATCTGTTTTCACTCTTGTATGCTTTTCATACAAGTTTCACACAAGACAGATACAAACTTTATAAGAAGCCCCGTCAATAACCTGTCAGTTATGCTAGCAGTGTCCAAGCATTCTTTTTTTTTTTTTTTCTTTTCATACCACGCACCCCTGCAGTGGCTCTTGGAAACGTCTGTTCTTTATAATTGGGAACCAAATGGCCACTATCTCCATCATGCAATGTTGTTTATTATTACAAACATATTATTTGTTTGTTTTTGATACATCCAACAAAAATGTCTTGTGGCAGACCTTTGCAAACAAAATTCAAAAATAAAATAGCAGAAGTTTCTTTTTCTGCAGTAAAATAAATGTCTGTGAATGTCTGTAAAAGATATTATTTCTCTAACTTGTTGGTGATCTGTTTGCTCGATGTGTAATATATATATATATATATATTAGGGGTGCAACGGTACTCATATCGATATTGAACCGTTCGATACAGTGCTTTCTGTTCGGTACGCATATGTATCGAACAATACAAAATTTTTAATTTATTTTATCAACCTTTCCTTCTGACGATGCTGTCTGTGTTGAGAGCTCAGTGGATCTGCGCTCGACAGTGCAGCCTAGGCGGAGTAGTCGAACGCAGATTCACTGAGTGCAGGGCAAGCTAGCAGACAGAAGTTAAGCTCTCCTTATGTCACGGGGTCCCCTTCCAGACCTCTCCCGGACAAACACAGGCGTAGTCGGTAAGGTATTAGTGTGGATACTTTATTCGAAACGGCCTCCCCAGTGCATAAAAAGATGGTTACAAAGACATAAACTGAGATCCGCGCTACACAGCCTGTATGTTACAACACACCCTTCATATCCGGCACGCCGTCTCTTATATCCCGTAACCCCTCCCCCTTGGCGTCACCACCAATTCATTATTCTAACTTTAATCCCCGTCTCCCTCCCCTAGAATTTCTTTCTCATTATACACTCACAAAACATATACATTGATACAGGCTCTCAACTATTTCCCGGAAGTCTACCCGACTTCGTATACACATTAACGGCCCACATAATGAGGCCATTCTCATGACGGTCCAGACACACGTGAACTCATTATTTAAACCCCACACCCCCATACCATCGGCTTGCGTCACCCTCCACAATTGGCGATCCCCCGCACGTCTCCCCGACCGACGCCCTTAACAAGTAAGTGGGAACCCAAAATCTAGCCACCCCCGATGCGGCTCACAACTTGCTCCTCACCCCTTTTATTCCTCTACTCGGTCGACCGCAAGATACGCCGCCCTGGTGCCAAGTCGAACTAATGGTGGCGGTCTAATGGTGGCGGTGCCATACTCAGCGGACTCTGCCTTGAGACGGGTCACTCCGTCACACCTTACAACATGGACCTCCCCCACCCTCATTCAGATCTGGGCCCTGTGCTTCGTACGTCGCTTACTACATGCAAGATCAAATGAAACATCCAAGACCAAACCATCGCGCTAACCGTGAGCGAGCTAATCCGGTTCCCCGAACACACCTGCTGTTGACGATTAGTACAGCTGGATGAAGTAATGTGACATCACTGGGTGTCGTAAAAGGGGCTACGCATCGATAGTAGAAACATTGATCGGCAACCCGCTGATTGGTCGGCGAAAATGTCGAAGGGGCGCGCTCGGTATTTTCCGGCAGCAGAGCAAGAACTCTTGATTGAGGGATTTCAGGAGTTTCAGAGTTTAATTAAAACGCAAGGGAACACTGCAAAGGCTGCAAAAGCAAGGAGAGAGGGCTGGCAGAAAGTTACTGACAAATTAAACTCGTAAGTAATTTAATAATAACAATAATAATGGAGTGGATTTATATAGCGCTTTTCAAGGCACCCAAAGCGCATGACAATACCACTATTCAGTCACTTTATTATTTATTCATAGATTTATTATATTACACTATATTATCCAATATTATATTACATTATATTATATTGTTATATTATATCCCCTTTCACATTAGAGCCACACAGGACCCACTAGAACATGGGAACAAGTAAAAGTGAAATATAAGAATATTCTACAGAATGGTAATATTTATCACTTATATTGCTTTTCGTCTCTTGGAAAGAGACCCTGAAATAATCTGTTTGTTTGTTCATAACAGCAACTATGTTTAATATGCTGCTGAGACTATAGCCCAGAAGAAGCGTATAGTATAGCTTTTAGTTTGGAAAGAGCCATTTCTCTGTAATAAACTCTCTTTTCCAAAGATGAATGTTTTCTCGATGAGATAGATTTATTTATTTTTATTACTTTGTTGTTTAAGCAACATTAAATTTAAAAACTGTACTTTTGATTTAAAATATATATTTATAATTTTAATAAATGACAAATTAAAAAGGCATGAATATTTTTTTTTTGTATCAAAAAAATATCGAACCGTGACACCAAAGTATCGAACCGAACCGTGAATTTTGTGTATCGTTGCATCCCTAATATATATGTGACCTTCAGTCATGTCCTCAGCAGCTTTGAAAGTGTTGTATGCTTCCTCCTATTATCCAGGCTTGGGAGTAATAACAGGTAATAATGACAAACTACCTGTGTCTTCCAAATGGGAACAGAAGAGGATGGGCAGCATTCAGGGGACGTGGCTCTGTAGCTGACTCAGAGGTCACGGTCTGAACGCTTGGCTTGTTACTGGGGTAACAATGTAAAAACAGAACAATCAAGTGGTGCAGGTTTGTATCTGCTATTCTTTGTTGCTTTATTTTGTTGTTGTTGATGTTGTTGTGTTTTTTGTTTTTAAGCAAAAGTGGTTTGCACTAAAAACTATGAAGATGCAATATTTTGGAGCTTTGTACGTCAGCAATAAATTCTCTAAAAAAATTATATCTTTATTTTTGGAGGGTAAGTTTTAATTAAAACAAATGCGTCATGAAACAAAATAACAATTACCTAATATTTCAAAATATGTAATGTAAAATTACACCTTCATAATAATCTATTTTAAGCACAGTTGATTTACTTCTGCAGAATTTCCTAAAGGCACAGAAATTGTGTGCAACCATGTTTTACTTCAACTCGCTGACTGTGAGACGGGTGCAGTTTGAGCTCACTGTAAGTCAGGTTGTTGAAACATTTCCAACAGTAGTCGTGTTACAATCTGCACGAGGGCAGAACTGGAGCACTAACGTGTTACTGCCTGAAACTAAATACAACTGGCTGCACAGGAAAAACCCATTCAAAAGACAGTGTATATCTTATATGTATTTTGTGTTTTTAAGTTGTTATTTGACATTAACATTAAGGAGTTGTGTTTAATTTTTGCTGCTGTAGCAGTTATTTGTGGGGTTTTTTAACATTTAAAGGAACGTGATTATAAAACAGCATAATCAACAAACATACAATAAGCAGACATGCACCCATACAACTTGTACTTTTGATCTTTACTGTTTATTTGTTTAAGTTTTTGTCCAATATCTTTTAATTTGTAATTAAAAAAAAACAAAACAAATGTCCTTGTGATTTTTCTGGTTGTACTGTATATAAAGGTCAGATCCAAAATGGTTGTTTATTGTGTTCAGGTTTTATGTGCACTCTAGTGTTTCACAGGGTGGAGCCCACATACACATAATACACTATGTGCAGTGTTCCAACATCTCAACCCCTTGGCTTATAATTACTTCAGTCCTCTGCAGATCTAATTGGTGCACTGATGTTATTACTGACAAACAGCCCTGACCCACTGAGGTATAGACTCCACTGGACTTCTGAAGGTGTGCTGAGATCTGAGGAATTAAAGGCCAAGTCAACATCTCAAATTTGTTAGCCTCCTCCTCACATGAACTGCAATACACCATGCATTTTGACACCTTTCTTTCAGAACCAGCATCAACCTTTTTGGTTGTTTGAGCCACAGTCACTTTTCTGTTCGATGGAACCACACAGACCACCCTTCACTCCCTGCGTGCATTAGTCGCTGGTTCACCACTGTTCCTTACTCACGTTCATGTCACAATGAAGGTCACAGCAGTAATCATTATCACAGACTCATTAGACCAGGACATGTATTTCCCGTCTTTTGTTCTTAGTGAAACTCGTGTGGTCTTCTGATTATTTGAGTCCCTTTTGCATTCTGGCAATTCTCCTCTGTCGTCTGACATCAACAAGGCATGTTCACGCTAACTGGATATTTTCTTTTTTCTAGACCATTCACTCTTACACATGTAAGATGAAAAGTTAGATGAAGGAACTTTGCAGCTTGTATGTCTAAAAATAGTAAGAGTACAATGAGGCTCATGAAAGAGGTGCAGATTAAAGAATTGTTGTTGGAGCTGAAAAAGAAAACGCAAAGATCCACATCTATTAGTTAGAGCGCCCTCTATTTGATGATGGCGTGACATGATATTGGCTTTAAATCAAAGTAACAAAAATCAATTCTCTGTGCTCTGTGGAAATTTGTTATTTTAAAGTACATAATATAAAGTGGAATATCTGAGAAAACAATAATTTATGTGTAATCTGGAAAGGCCTAATATTTAAAGAAAGATGATATTAAATATTAAGAAGCGAAAGCTTGAAATCTGCTGAGTTTAAGGAGGTGCAGGAATGCAAGAATGAATCTGATCTCCACATGAAAACCCTTTAACTGTGAAACTGTTTCATGGTTTTTATTTTTTGCTGAGTAATTGTCTCTCTGACTCTGAATATAGTTTCCGGATCATTTTGACACTTATTTCGACACTCTGTAGAGAAGGTGCCTGGAGGATTTTCACATGACAAGCTGCTTATTAGAAAAAAGTTGTAAACATAAACATAAACATACAACATTGAACATTGAACATAAAAGTTGTTGACTACGTATTTAGGTTTCAGGTGACCAATAAAAATAAAGTTCTGGATACTCCCACTAGGTTTATATCTGGGACTCTCCACCATTTGACCTTAGAACTGAAGAAGCTTCTCGGATGAGAGGTGAAACGTCTTCAAGTAACTTAAAGAAGTCCAGACACTTTTCTTTGCAAGCTCCTTTGATTATTCTTGTATGGTGTTCGGGTTTGTGAGACCCGTTTTCATTTTTTTTTCCAAAAGAAAAATTAAACAATTAATTATTTTTTCAATCTGAAATTCATTGACTTTGGCTTATTTTCTGTGAAGAACATAAATCCGAACATATTTTCAATGACCTCATACTGTACCTCCCCCCACGCATTTACATTACATACAAGGTGTTCGGGTCCACTGGACCCAGGTCTAGTAAAAGTGTTGAAAGTGTAGGTCCTGTGTTCCCACACTCTGTCTTCCTCCTTTCTGGTGCTGCTGATAGTGTTTCCTTCCCCTCCTGCTCCCACAAAAAGTTCAACTATTCAACTATCAACACCGTCTGCTCTTACATTCCCAAACATTTTACCCTCTTTCTTGAGGGATCCAAATTTTATTTTCTCATACCCTGTCCCACCTGCAAATTAGGGGCATAATACTATAAATAAGACTTTGCCAATATGGTTCCTTCTCACAAATGATCAAGATGAGAGTAGACGAGTACCCCATCAGCAGCCAGCTCGTCAGCAGCCAGCTCTGGGACCATAACAAGCCCACAACACAGCAAGTAAAGAGAAATGGATGTCAAAAAACGGTGAAATTGAATGTTCTTCTTGCCCAAGAAATGAGCCACCCTGCAGAGCTGCTAATGTGATAAGGATGCAACCAGGGCCAACACAGGTGGCAGTTACTCATGTGCAGGACATAAAGTCTTCATTTGAGCTTTTCATCCCAGATTCCATCCAGAAAATTATTCTGGATTGCAGTAATCTAGAAGGAAGGTGTGTTTTTGGAGAGAGGTGGAAGGAGATGGACCACGTTGATCTACAGGCCTATTGGGGTTCTTATACTTGCTGGAGTTTTCAGGTCCAAAGGGGAATCCACAGAATCCCTGTGTGATGCAGAAACCGGCAGATAATTTTTCTGTGCATCAGTGTCTCTGGAAAACTTCCACAAAAATGTGTATGAGGATTAATAGATGTTGGCGTGTTCTCTTTACTCTTCACCACTATCAAAAATTCCTCTTGTCACAGCAAAATGAATGTCATAAATTATATCTGGCCTCCAGAGGGCCACAAAACTTCAGCTTCCTCCCACTTTGGTCTGAGCCCCTCAGTCCTCCAGTTTGTCCTTCTGACAGATTAACGCACACTCAAATCGTGCTGACTATCATCTTCTGCTCCTTCCACTCAATTTTTTCTAAAGTCAAATCACATACATCCATAACAGTGGCCTACTATGAGGCAAAAACAAAGACGGAGCATGTGTTTTTCTTCATTTTCCTTGGTTTACGTTAAAGGATATCCCAAGTTTTAAAACACACAGGACACTAAGAATGGTCAAGTCAAACATGTTAATTTTATATAAGCCAAGGAAATAAAACATGCACCTCTTTCAAAGCAGTACTTTCACATTACTGTCAGTCGGGGGTAAAATGTTCTGAAATTTTTGCCATGGGTGTGGTCTCTGGTCTTCTGCAGTGGAGAGATGAAGCAGGGCACTCGTTGGGCAGTGTCAGGATGGCGGAGGGGACATGTGTTTATATTCAAATAAATTTTATTTATATAGCATCAAATCACAACAACAATCAAGGCACTTTATATTGTAACGTATACCCTACATTAAAATATACAGAGAAAAACCCAACAATCATATGACCGCCTATGAGCAAACACTTTCGTGAGAGTGGGAATGAAAAACTCTCTTTTAACAGGAAGAAACCTCCAGCAGAACCAGGCTCAGGGAGGGGCGGGGCCATCTGCTGCGACTGGTTGGGGTGAGAGAAAGAAGAAAGGATAAAATGCTGTGGAAGAGAGTCAGAGATTAATAACAAGTATGATTCAATGCAGAGAGGTCTATTAACACATAGTGAGTGAGAAAGGTCACTGAAGAAACAATACTTAATGCTTCATGAGAATCCCCAGCAGCCTACACCTATTGCAGCATAACTAAGTAACTAAGCGTCACTCTGAGACAGGATATTTCTCATTTTAGAGATATTGTGCAAATGGAAGAAAGCAGTCCTACATATTTATTTCAAATTGTGCTTTGAAGAACATATTCTGGTCAAAAATGACTCCAAGGTTCCTCAAAGTGTTACTGGAGACTTCATACTGTAACATAAAAATGCTACAGTATGAATTGAACATGGATGCTGCAGAATGTAATATGCTGAACTGATTTTAAAGTGTAAAGTAACCCGATTCTGTAGACCTTTACTTTGTTCAGGGATGAACGCAGGTGATGACTTATAACACCACCTATTATTCACGGTCAGTGCAGTCTTGAGATCCCTACTTGGGTGTTTCAACCTCCACTCACCCCTTGCCTCATGTGACTTCAACAACTCATGTAGGGGGGGGTAATGTTTTACTAAGGTTTTACATCTTGTTCTCAGTGACGTTTTCCATACCTTGGTTCATGTGATGACTCACATAATCAAAAGTGGGCCAGCGACTCTCATGACCACCTCCAAGAGGAAAGCCTCCAATAGCTTTTTTTTTTTTTTTTGCTTCAGGGAAAATTACCCAGGATTTCTTAACGGCAAGCCATCTATAGCTTTTTTTTTTTTTTTTTAAATCATCTGGAATTCTCTAGCAATTACTGTAAAACTGAAGAAGCCTCTTGGATAAGGGTCTATGTTGTCAATTAAAACACAAAACTAGTGCAGTTTTCTTCTTTTCGATCTCTCATGGATATATTAAAAAGAAATAACTAATTTTATTTCACAAGCTACGTTGGAGTTCTCTTACTTCTACATTGTTCTGCTGCATTGTTCCAGAGGTCTCCACTCTCGTTCATGCCCTGTAATGGGCAAAGACATTTATTGACCTTTGCAGAGTGGCCCTGGCAGAGTGACATGGCAGAATCAGTTGTGATCTCTTGTGGGAAAATGTTCCAAGCATCTTGCCCGGGATGATGATTTATCCAGTCAGGCAGAAGAGGGGGGTTGTTCAAAGCAAATAAACCGCTCAGCCAGCGGCACTTCGAGAGGAGGTTATTCAAGCTAGCATCATGAATTTCACCTTCCTGTCCATGGAACCCCTGCCATTGAGAAATTATTCAAGTTTAAATGACAAACATTTAATTCAAAAAAGAGCTGTTGTGTTTAAGTTACAGTTTCTTATTGAACAAACAATTTAATAACCTGGGTTTGGTTTCATGTCCCACAAATGCACAGTGTAGTGTATTTACAATGTGTGCAATGTCCAACAAACCTGAGCAGCAGTGTCTATGAAACTGTAGTAAAAAGCAAGCTGAAGGTTGTGAAGGGTTAGGTTCGTGTATTCATTAACCTGAAACAAATAATGAAACCTGTCATTGATCTTTATCACAAAAGCTTCAGTGATCATGTTTAACACATCCCAGACACATCAGTACCTTCTCAGATGCTTGAGCGTGGTCTGCATTTAGGTTAAATGCTAACTCTATCAGTTTCTTCTTCTGTTCCATATCCCCTGTCCCACACAGAAAGCTGCGCTATAATTCGCAGAGCAGAGGGAATAAAAATATTTTTTATAAGAATAAAGTTCATACTACACTATAATCTCACTCTAATGCCCCACCTGAATCCAGGCTTTGATTCTCTCTGGGGTGCTGTGAACTTTCTGCAGATAAGGCTTGATTCTAGTCCAGTCCTTCCTCAGCTCTTTATACATCTCTTTCAGTCTGGTTTCATTCACTGGGTTGTTCATGTTTTCAGAGTTCCCGGCCTGTAGTGCAATGTCAACCTCTCCTGCCACTCTGGTAATAGTAATAGATAATGTTGAAATTGTAAAATAAACAGATGGTGTTAAATCCACGTTTCAGTACAGTACCTGTCTTTGAATGATTTCAATTCTTCTTCAGTTTCTTTATGTGCAGATCTGTGGAATAGTGTTTGGTACAAATAAGTGATTTGTTTCTGTTTACATTAGGATTAGATATGTATAAATAATAATGGATTGCATTTATATAGCGCTTTTCGGGACCCCTCAAAGCGCTTTACAATGCCACTATTCATTCGCTCTCACATTCACACACTGGTGAAGGCAAGCTACAGGTGTAGCCACAGCTGCCCTGGGGCAGACTGACAGAAGCGAGACTGCCATATCATGTCATCGGCCCCTTTGGCCATCACCAGTAGGTGAAGTGTCTTGCCCAAGGACACAACGACCGAGACTGTCCGAGCCGGAACTCGAACCGGCAATCTTCCGATTACAAGACGAACACCCAACTCTTGAGCCACGATTGCCGTATTGGGTATTTTCGGTTCCCCAGGTGGTTCAAATTTGCTGTATCATCTGAAAACTATGAATTAATAATTTGTCATGACTTTTGAATTCCTTAGTTGCCAAAGAAGCTATTTTGAATCTAAAAATAAGAATACATCCACCAAACTAATTCTTTGTTCACAAGCATACAGCCACACCAACAGAGGAGTTCCTTAAAGATGAAAACTGGGGAAAATCAAATTTAAAGGCAGCAAGTAGTCATAGAGGTAACACATTTGGAGAAGACGAAGGAGATTGTTGTGGACTTCAGGAGAATGCACACCCAACATGCTCCTCTGACCATCGATGGAGCGTCTGTGGAGAGAGTGAGAAGCACCAAGTTCTTGGGTGTGCACATCACAGAGGAGCTCTCCTGGACGTACAACACCACAGCACTGGCCAAGAAATCACAGCAGCGTCTCTTCTTTCTCTGCAAACTAAGAAGAGCAGGAGCACCAGCCCCCATCATGCACACTTTCTACAGAGGCACCATCGAGAGCATCCTGTCGAGCTGCATCACTGTGTGGTTTGGAGCCTGCAATGCGTCCTGTCATAGAACCCTCCAACGCATAGTGAGGGCTGCAGAGAGGATCATTGGTGTCTCTCTCCCCTCCCCCCAGGACATTTACAGCACCCGTCTCACTAAAAAAGCCCTTTGCATAGCGGCTGATCCCACGCACCCAATGCAAAGCTTCTTCAAGCTGCTGCCGTCAGGGAGGAGACTGCGGAGTCTCCAGGCCAGGACCAGCAGACTGAAGGACAGCTTCA
>NW_024583752.1:50073-50961 GCF_018398535.1 Haplochromis burtoni
TCCATCAGGCTGTCAGGAAGCTTAACTCCCTCCCGATTCTGCCCCCTCTCCCCTCTCTCCTCCAGGTCTCACTGAACTCTGTCACACACACACACACACACACACACACACACACACACACACACACACACACACACACCACACACACACACACACACACACACACACACACACACACTCACACACTCTAAATATTGCAGAGATATAATTACCCTGCTTTTCTGAGGCTCAATTGGTAAAATGTGTTCACCTCCGTCAAACTATTTAAAAAAGTAAACAGATTAATCTGTTAAAACACATCAGATCACAAATTCATCATTAAACAATAACACATCAACACTTTTAAACATAATGCCAAACATATAGAAACCAACACTAACTGTTTAAATTCTACATTTGTCTTTCAAATCAATTTTTTTTTTGTAGGCCACTGTTAATAAGCAATATTGCAAAGTTATTGATCAGTCACACCACTCTGCAAAAGACTGCAAAATTTCACAGTTTAATACTTTAACAATGTAAGTGCAAATATGTTATGTGATATTTCACCAGATTATACCAACAGTACCTCTCTTTGACTGAATTCAGTTCCTCCTCATGACGTTTCACCACCATACTGTGAAACAAATATACAGCATGAACAGATAAAACAGGATGAAATAAAAAGAGGAAATGAGAAACTTGAGGCACTTGTGAAATATGAGAAAAAAAAGAATGTTTACTTTGCCTCACAAAGTTTTTTTCCCATCTCAGCCAAACTGTTTAAAAACATCATAGAGAAGTTATTCACAATATACAATATATTCACTCAGCCCCTTGGTTAGAAATACATCTGTATCTACAGTTTTGTGTACAAGTCCACCACCGGATTCAGCAGCTTGTAGAACA
>NW_024583753.1:0-1700 GCF_018398535.1 Haplochromis burtoni
TGTCATGATATGAGTGAACAGTTGTTGTTTAAGGTGCAGTTCATGTGGAAGCCACCGGAGGGTGGTGTGGAGATAATAAAAAAGTGATGGCTAAAACCTAAGACGGTGTCATGTCTGTTCCCTGAAGTAATATCGTAACATTAGTAAACCCTGTTCACCGAAGTCTATTTACCAACATACATAAAGATATTACACATATTACACACGGAAACATTGGAAATCAGTTTTTGGCAGGCAGACACTTTTTGGCACAACACCGGCAATGATTCAATTATCCGTGTAATTAGCTGAGTAATTCCTAAATGCATGTAGATTAAAGGAAATTATTTTACCTGGATATGATTGTCTCTGATGAGCCTAAGGTACAAAACGTGCCGCCGACGACAATAAGGTTTTTCTAGCTCCTCGAGAATTACAAATGTACATAAAAAACAGAGTGACATTTCTGGGTCCATTTTAAAGTTTTCACGCTGTGGTGCCAGCGACCGGAAAAACACGCAAGTAAGGGCGGAGTTGAAGGCTAGAAGGCTGTCCACAGCCCATCTGTTTTGTTGTATACTCATTGTTTGTTCAATAAAGTTTCTATGGAGAAAAAAGGGGGCTGTCCACAGCCGCTCACTTCCTGACTACCTGTCTGTCTAAGGACACTACCTTGTGACGTAGGTAGGCAGTGTCCTTATGAGCATCCTTCCCCTGAATTCGGACACAGCAAGTGTCTGTCTCCTGAATCCAAACTGGAAGCTGGTTCCACAGAAGAGGGCCCTGAAAACTGAAGGGTCTGCCTCCCATTCTACTTTTAAATACTCTAGGAACAACAAGTAGGCCTTTTCAAGAGAAGACAGATTTCATTAAGATATTTTTATTAATAGACTGGCTGATTGCCCTGTACTCAAATTCTGAAGAGGAAAAATAAGCTGACAGTAAACATTGTTGATTCAGAAAACATTTAGACCTTTGACCCTTGCTCACCTTCAGTCATTTTGATGAAAATGGATTACAATTTTAAACTCTGACATTTCATTTAATTCTCCCATGAACCCTTTGGGCAACATAATTATAACTATAATATCATTTAATGAAAAATAGAATAGAACAGAATTACCTTTTAATTGTCCCACAAGGGGAAATTTGGTTGTAACAGCAGCCAGAAAGACACATATACAAACAAACAGTACACAGGACACAGAACAGAAACATACACAATTTTCTTACATATTTACATTAAGGACAATGGTTACTATATACAGAGAGTACTGTACAGTTATTTACTTAAATAAAGATAACCACAGATAGGAGGCAAAGCAGGTTGTAGTGCGAATCGGTTGATTAAATTATTGCAGTTACAGCGCAGATGTAAACATCCACGTTTGTTGGGAGCAGTTCTGATTGTACAGTCTGACAGCTTTAGGGAGGAAGGACCTGTAGAAACGCTCCTTCATGCATTGAGGATGCAGCAGTCTGTCACTGAAGCAGTTCTGCAGTTCAGCAACATCTACATGCATGGGGTGGGAGACTGTCCATCAGAGATGTTATTTTGGCCAGAGTCCTTCTCTCTCACACCACCTGCACTGGGTCCAGGGTGCATCCCAGGACAGAGCTGGCCTTCTTGATGAGTTTATCCAACCTCTTCCTCTCAGCTGCCGATAAACCGTTGCTCCAACATACCACACTGTGAAAAATGACAGATGCCACCACAGAGT
>NW_024583753.1:3114-4310 GCF_018398535.1 Haplochromis burtoni
CACGGATGTGGTCAGAAGACGAGGAGCCGGTCGCCACAGAAATCCAAGTTTCGCCCACGACCACTTCAAAAAGGAAGCGGCGTGCACGTCGCCATCGCTCATCGCTATGGCATGTCTTGCCCACCACTGAGCAACACGAGGATGCTGTGGAGGTAATGGATTTCGACCTCGAGGAGCGGCAGCGCGCGGCATGCGCTCAACTGGAGGAAGAGCTCCGGTGGAAGCCGTGGCTTGCTTCTAACTATGAAGAGGTCTTCCGGGGAACTCGCCTGGTCATGGACAAACCTAGTGATCTTGTAGGGACCTCTGACACTACACTTAGATTGAACGAGATTTCCACAGGCCATAATGTTGATTGTGTGGGGAGTGGGGTGGAAGTGTTTTCTTCTGTGTCATTTCATGTGCCTGGGGTTCCATCAAATACTGAGTTACCTGTGGCTAACGCCTCCCTTCCTGAGCCCGCCCTGCTCACCAACGAGCTACTTGAAGTAGGCCCCTGTGCTTCCATAGCACATAAGGATTCTTTAAAGGAGGGTCATGACGTAAAGTATAAAAGTACTGAGTGTGAGATAATGTGTGATCGTGTTTTGCATGCTGCTCCTATTCTCAATGAACTTAAAACTGAGAATGCTGATCATGAACTCACGTTGGAACTTAAAGATGACAACATGGATTCAAATCAGGGTAACATGAACTGTGAAATGTCACCCGTCTCAGCTAGGGGTGCTAGCACAGCATTATCCGTACCCATTTCACCATACACACTACATGACACCCTTGAGTTACAGTCCACCTCAAGTGTGGTTCCTAGTCAATGTACCACTTACCGCCATCATGCTGGTCAGTTCTCATCGACCAGATTCATGCCTGAATATTTCATGTTTGCCCAGGAGCTTATTCATGAAGGCTTAAGTCGTGTTTTTGTGGGTAATATTGTAATCCTTGTTTTCCCTGTGGCTGACCCAGCTTATCTGGGCCATCCAGATCTGTCATTGATCGAGACTGAAGGGAGGAATGTAGAAACAGGGCTATCTGTTTTAGAGCCTATTATGACAGCCAACATGAGTCTTGAAGTGAATGAGCTGGTCTCTGCCTCAGGACATCTGACACCTGTTTGCTTCTGGACTGATAACTGTGAGATGTCAGGTGAACCCGTCCAGCCTCATGTCACGTCAGCTGGAGGGCCCGAGGAGCCC
>NW_024583753.1:32135-50810 GCF_018398535.1 Haplochromis burtoni
AGACGGCACAAATAATCCAGTAAACAATTGCAGCAAAAAAAAAAAAAGGAATCCTCTTTGAGCCATTACTTGTGTAAAGTATTTTCCCAAAAGACAAGGACACAGGCAACAGGTAATGCTGAAGTAAATGTAAAGCCTCAACCTTTTAATTTTTACCTAAACCGTGTGCACAAAACTCTGGAGGGATCTATGCTAACGTAGAATCCAGTCAGGACGTCAGCTACTGCTGTTTGCTCGTTTTTTTTATGGGCGATCGTTTTCAGGCTTCAAGTAGCACCATTATACCAACATTTCACATTCTAGACATTGTTTTAGGTGTATTTGACCAAAAGTTTGACTGAAAATTCACATGCAAGCTTTTTTCAAGGCTGTGGTATTTGCCCGCAAACAATACCTTTCAGCTAGCTAAAACAGAATATTATGCTATCAGCGAGCAACATGGCTAATGCCTTTCACACAGCTTTGTCTCAACTCCAAAGAGCCACAGAAGTAAAAGCTCATAATAATAATTGAAACAATCTTTGAAAAAATGACTTACCAAGCATGGCAAACAACTCAAATATGTAGAGCAAAATGTTCTGAAACGGCTTCACTTCAGCTTCGATTGGAGCCGTGCTGGGGGCGGAGTCTGTGAATTTACTCTGTTGGTGTCATAGCCCCTGTAGGAGTTCAGAGTTAAGAGGTCAAGAGTTAATGTTTCCATTGTAACACCTCCAGATTTGACAGAGAAACACTCATTTTTAACACTCGATTTTAACTACTATCATTTTACACCTCAGAGTTACATTAAAAGAATGTGACTCTGCTTAGAGTAAAATTAACTCTACTTTTGCAAGAAGACTATTAACACCAAAACATTTAACACTTTTGAATTTGCTGTGTACGATTAATTGTGTCAGCTCTATTAGATGTAAGATTGTTTATTTGCTGATTCTATTTGTTTTTAAATGGGCAGTTTGCTTTATGTGCTTTGTATTTGCTAGATTAGGAAAGAATGCTAATCTACACCGAGCATCAGAAGAACAACATGCAAGTCTTCAAACACATCGGATCCAAAACCTGTTCCAGTTCCTCAGACACCATCAGAGACTGTTTTGAACGCCCTCTACTATCAATCTGGATAAAAGGAAACTTTATCAACCACTGCACGTATCAAGTGTTTTAAATTTTGTTTGACTGTTTATTATGTTCTTATTTGTTTTTGGTTGTATTAAGTTTGATATTAATGGTCAAATGCAGACCTTATTATCTCCCCAGAGAACTCACTCTATCATACTCACTGCCGTGTATATACCCCCCGACGCTAATGCTAGGTTGGCCATGAAAGAACTTTCTGCAGCCATTAACAAACACCAGAATAAACACCCCGAGGCTGCTTTTATTGTTGCTGGCGACTTCAACCACACCAACTTAAAGACAGTCCTCCCCAGATTCCACCAACATGTCTCCTGCCACACCAGAGGAGACAAGACTTTAGACCATGTGTATTCCAACCTGGCTGGAGCCTACAAAGCCACACCCCTCCCCCACATTGGACAATCGGGCTTTGGAGCGTGATGTCACGGGGGTGGGCGTGGAAAGGATTTTGGCCCGATCCGCCATTTTGGGGGTCTAAGTGAAAAGGGAGCGAAGTCACACACAACAGCCATGGTTCGTATTTGCTGTGTGGTCGGCTGCAATGTTCGATCACACGACCGGCAAGAGAATAAGCTTGAAAATGGTTTATCTTTTCATTCTTTCCCAACCTGGAAGCAACATGAGGCAGCTCGTGTATCGATGTTACCAAACGAAGGCGTCTAGTCTGGATAGCAGCTGTGAGACGAGCTGATATCCAGTTCTCTTCCATCTCCAAATATCTGTTGGTGCTCCAGACATTTTCATTCCGGTAAGTTCTAAATATGTTCATATCACTCTTTATAGCCTATTAGTTTTATTTTCGATGCGCTCTGAGGTCATAGCAAATTAGAACAAACATCCTACTGAGTGATTTTGCAGAACTACCTTCTATTTATAGAGTTGCTAATTATTTGGCATTATTGCAGCAAACCAGCCTATGAAATGGATGAAACATCGTGACTGGGTTCCAGCGCTACACAAGGGACCTGCTTCAAACATACCACCATGCCAATCAGATTACTTCTTCCATGTGAGGGTGAAGAGGTGACCCTCCTGGATAAGATGGTGAAGGTTTGCTGCGTTTGGTGAACAGTGTGATAATAAAACCAGGGAAAATGAAACCTGCTCCTGTTAAATATTCTTAAGTCTTGTGCTGTTAAAATTGCTGTATTTTTTCAAAAGATACAGTAAATAAAGTAATGTTAGTAGTGGGTGATATCATGTAAACACTCATGATTTTGTGTAAACATTTTGTCATTTGTAAACTATAAATGACATGGATTCTACATTGTAACTGATGTGATGTTCTATAAGGTGGTTTTAATAAAAAAAAAAGAGGCAAAAATTAGTTTGTTTCTTTATTCAACTTTTGAACAGTGGACTCAGTCAGTACATATTCAGTAAATGCAAATTATTTACACGGCAGTGCACTACAGGCATAAATCTAGACCCCTAGATAAAACATTATGGGTCATTCCCACAACCCACAGCTTTACTGTGTTCCAGCAAAGTATCCAATAGCAGTGACAACTCCTCCACAGTAGCAGGTGGGATTTTTCTGTTTTGAGGACGGCTCCTTTTACCTGTCACTACAGATGGTCTGTTTATGTTTTGATCAAGAGCCTTTTTTTGGGCAGCTGAAGAGGAGAAGTCTATCTTATGGCCAACCTCTGGCTGTATCTTGGTCACATTACCCAGCAAAACCCAGTATGCAGGTTCATCTGTAACAGTCCTTGTGCCACGGATCAACACTGTTGCTTCTACATTAAACAGAAGAGCAGTGACGTGGGTGCAGGTCTCTGCGACTCCGGCCATGCAGGTGCAGCGGGCGGCTTCAACCTTCCCTGTGATGCTCACAGTGACCCATGGCTGCAATGCTGGTTCATTCAGTCTTTGAGAGTGCAGCACCTGAAACACACACAGACAAAGTTCATTTAAAGACAAGAACTATGAGCCAAGGCCGACACAAATGTGTTTTATCTACTTTATCATAAATGTAACAAAGTGTTTAGAAAGTTAGCACATACATGTAATTTTTCATTTCTTTATGTGTCCATCTATAGAACGCTGCAGGTTATAGTGTAAATCTGCCTGTTCTCTGTCAGAAACCTGCCTGCAGAAAATGAACCTAAAGTATGTAATGCAAGGATGTCATCACTTTAGAGATGGAGAAAGCATAAAGTGACAATTATGAATCACTTAATATGATAAGGAGATTCTGCAGGTCATTAATCAATGTATAAAACTAAAATAAAATGTATTTTTAGTGACACAGGATACAAACATGGAAGCAAGATGTATAATTAGAATTATTTATAATAAATATGAATAAATTAGTGCAATTTCTTTAACCATAAAGAATAACTAAATCCTTCAGGACAGTGTCTCATCAATGCACTGAACTCACTATGTTATCCCTCTAACAGCCTCCACATGTTCTCACTGTAATTTCCCCTCATGAATGAATTTATGCTGCACTAATCTGAATGTTTGCAGGGAAATCAAACGCATTTCACTCGCAGTACTCGAGCTGACTTACCTTTGTTTGAATGACGACTTGTACGCGCTGACTCCACAGACAAGGTCAGGCTACGTCAATAGCGGTTGGTCTTCAGGGTTTCTACTCCACGGCCGTATTTCATACGGGTCCACATTTCCAATGCACGCTCTTTTCTGCAAGTACCGCTGCTTCGCCTCTGGACGCAATCGGTCTCTATACAGTTCATTCTCTTTTGAGCTGCTTTTAAGCATCTTTCTTGTAGTCGTCGTTCCAACACAGTGTGTTTGTGTTTGATTCGTAGACCCCGAAAATGGCGCTGCGCTCCCATAATGCATTGCGGCGTGACGTCAACTCCAAAGCCCTATCGGACCATCTCTCCCTGTTCCTCACACCTAGGTACTCACCACTCATCCAACGTGTGAAACCTGCTGTGAGGACAATTAAAGTGTGGCCAGAGGGGACAGACGCAGTGCTCCAGGACAGATTTAAAAACACAGACTGGAATATGTTCACCCACACAGACCTGGACCAGTACGCCTCATCTGTACTGGATTACATCTCCGAAGCCACAGACAGTGTCACCACCCAGAAACGGATCACCATGTACCCCAACCAGAAGCCTTGGATGAACCGGGATGTTCGTCTCCTCCTGAAGGCCCGCAACACCGCCTTTAGGTCAGGAGATGCACACGCCTACAGCACAGCCAGGGCTAATCTAAAGAAGGGCATCAAAAAAGCCAAACACCATTACAAAAAGAAGGTAGAAGAACACTTCTCCAACTCCAACCCCCGACGCATGTGGCAAGGACTCCAGACCATTACAGACTACAGGACCACCAAACCCTCCCCCGCATCCTCTGATGTCTCCTTCCTCAACGAGCTCAACAACTTTTATGCTCGTTTTGAGCGAGGGAACCCCACAACCACAACCAAGACCACCAACCTCTGACTCTCTCCCCCACCGATGTAGGAGCGGTGCTGAGCAGGATCAATGTCCACAAGGCTGCAGGTCCTGATGGCATCCCCGGGCGTGTTCTCAGAGCGTGTTCTGGGGAGCTTGCAGGAGTGCTCACAGACATATTCAATCTGTCCTTGGCCCACGCTGTGGTACCGGCCTGCTTCAAATCCACCTCCATCGTCCCGATACCCAAAAACTCCAACCCATCTTGCCTCAATGACTACCGCCCAGTAGCACTCACCCCCATCATCACTAAGTGCTTAGAGCAGCTGGTCCTAGCACACTTCAAATCCTGTCTCCCCCCACCCTGGACCCCCACCAATTCGCATACCGCCAGAACAGGAGCACAGAGGATGCAGTCTCCATCGCACTGCACTCTGTCCTCTCACACCTGGACAACAACAACACCTACGCCAGAATGCTGTTTATAGACTTCAGTTCAGCATTCAATACAATCCACCCCTCACAACTCATCAGGAAACTGACAGACCTGGGCATCAGTTCCCTCATCTGCAAATGGTTACTGGACTTCCTGACCAACCGCCCCCAACATGTCCGGCTGGATAACCACTGCTCATCTACCATCACAATGACGGTGTACCACAAGGCTGTGTGATGAGCCCTTTCCTCTACTCCCTCTTCACCCACGACTGCAGACCTGCTGATGGTTCCAACACCATCATTAAGTTTGCAGATGCGCTTACCTGCTGCTCTCTGGCAGGTAGCTCCATGCCCTCCTGGGTTTTAAATGCACCTTAGAACACACATGCATCAACACTACAATGAGCGGGTGGAGGGAGGTTTGGAGTCTTCTCTCACCCCCGTTCTCTGCGACCTGCTGGAGCGGGGGGGCTAGGAGGAGGAGTTGGCCGTCCGACTGCGGTCTGGAGTGTGGGGCCTCCCTGCTGCTGCGGAGTCGGGGCGGTCTGCCTCCCCCCACCGCAGGGAAAAGGGTAACACCACCTGGGTCTGGGTGCAGTTCCCCCCTCCAGGGGCAAGGGTACCTAGACCCGGTTCGTAGAGTACGCTTGGGGAGTGTGATCGTGTGTACAGCGTCTCTTTATGTCTGTCTCCACGTTGGTTGAGTGTGGAGTAAGTGCATATGAGAGCATGAGGGTGGGAATGGATGTTTGTGTCTGTGTGTGCCTGTATGTCTGTGTCTATATGTCAGGTTGGGTGTCAGGCGCCACCTCTCTGGGGACATCTCAGGCCCTCCAAGGTTTGGAGGCCTATCTCCCCCTACCACCACTTCCCCTGCCAGTGGCGGACTCCCTCAGACATCGGTGCGTTGGTGGTTCTTTGTGTCCGGGGATGGGCGTCCAGGTACACACCGGCTCACTCCTTGGCGGCCGCTTATCGGGGCCTGGAGCCTGGGGCTCGCTCGGGCCACTTCGGAGGTGGGGTGCCCCCGGCCTCTCGGCCTGGGGCTCGGTCACTCAGGCACGGCTGGCTGCCGGCGGAGCTCACGGGCGCGTCACTGCAACTCCCCCTGGCTTCTGCTCCGCGGCTGCTGAGTGAGCCCTCATCTGGGACTCTCCTCAGCTCTTTCTGGGACAGTGGCGCGGCTGCCCCTCTGTTGGTCTTCCTTGGTCTCTTGTGTTCTGGGGGCCTCTGGATGTCTGGAGTTTTGATCTCCTCCATACCTGCTTCATGCCCTGGAGGACGGGGCTGTGGCTCCCCCACACCCTCTAGCAGATCATTACATGAAGGAACCTTTAAAAAATAAAAAAACAAGCGCGTCCATGCTCACAGGTGTACACACGGGTGATCACACCCACAAACTACACCCTTTTTGGCTCCTACCTCAAAGCACACTGTGTTCTGTTGATCTTATGTGCTGCACAATAATGTTTAATATTTAGTATTTACTGTCATATTCCCATATATCATTGTGATGTTGTTTATTCTATTACTCTTGTTCTCTTCTGCTTGTTTTCTTTTTTCTTTCTCAACAGGTGATCCAGGTGATCGATATATGCATTTTTTTTCTTTTTCTGCCCGTTCTGTTGGTTTTTGGTTTTTGCCCTTCTCCCCCGTCCCTCTTCTCAGCTGTTTCTCTTTCCCTCTTTCTTTCTCCCCTTCTTTCCCCCAGTCAAGTCTGTCCCGTATTCAGTAAGTGAAAATAAAATAAACAATAAAAGGTGAATCAAATGGACCATTACGGCAAGGCTGGGATGGTCAATTTGGTAAAGTAAATCCGTTGGGCATCTTTCTTTGCCTTTAGACAACAATTCTGATGGCAAAAGAGCCAAACGGGACAGGCAAAAAAAAAAAAAAAAAAAAAAAAAGTTTGCAGATGACACCACGGTGATTGGCCTCATCAGTGACAACGATGAGGCCGCCTACAGGGAGGAGGTGGATCGTCTGGCTGAGTGGTGCGACACAAACAACCTGCTGCTTAACACCGAGAAGACCAAGGAGCTCATCGTGGACTACAGGAGGAATGCTGACCCACATCCACCCATCCACATTAAGGGGACGGCTGTGGAGCGTGTGAGCAGCTTCAAGTTCCTGGGAGTCCACATCTCCGAGGATCTCACCTGGACGACCAACTGCTCCAAGCTGGTCAAGAAGGCTCACCAGCGCCTCTTCTTCTTGAGGACTCTGAGGAAGAACCACCTGTCCTCAGACATCCTGGTGAACTTCTATCGCTGCACCATCGAGAGCATCCTGACCAACTGTATAACAGTCTGGTACGGGAACTGCTCTGCCTCGGACCGGAAGGCGTTGCAGAGGGTCGTGAAAACTGCCCAGCGCATCGCCGGAGCACCACTTCCTGCCATAAAAGACATCTACAGGAAGCGGTGTCTGAAAAGGGCTGGGAAAATCATCAAAGACCCCAGTCACCCATCACATGGACTCTTCACCCTCCTGCCCTCTGGGAGGCGCTACAGGAGCCTCCGGACTAAGACCACCAGGTACCGGAACAGCTTCTTCCCCACAGCTGTCAGACTCCTGAACTCTGCCTCCTGACATCTGACCCACGTTAAACTCATGGACTGAACATACACACACCCACAATGGACAACCGTACCCTCAAACACACAATAATAACATGGACTGAACCACCACTCACAACCACTAGCACTTTATATAGCCTCTGTAGAATTATCCACATATCTCACTTATCTTAACTGCACTACTGTATAGCTCTGTGTAAATAATCATTCTGTACATACGATAATTTTTAACCCTACAACTGTTTACAACTTGCATAGTTCCCATTTCTGTATAACTGTATATCTCAGATTTCTGTAAAGTTATTTATTTCATATTCTGTATAGTTTTTCATATTTATATCCTGTCCATATCCTGTACATAGCTTGTACTCACTACAGCCTGTACATACTTATAGTTTCAGAATATTCACAACATACTTGATACCGTGTACATTATAACTGTCATGGTCCGGAGTCTGCGACTCCGTGTTTATGTTTAGTTTATTAGTATTCTGTGGTTTTGGTTACCTTGGGTGTTTGTACTCTTCTGTTTCATGGTTCATGTTCCTATGTTCTGTGTCCCCCAGTCTGTGTTAAGTTGGTGTGTTATGTTACAGCGTGTATGTGTTTCCTGTTTTATTGTGAAGGTCTGTGTCTTATGTGAGTGTTTTCAGTTTGCCTCCCTAGTCTCGTCACGTTAATCACTCCCAGCTGTGTTCCCTACCTGTGTGTAATCTCCCTGTGTTCTCTGAGTGTATTTAAGTTGTGTCTTCTGTCATGGTAGTTGCTGGTTCGTCTGTGTTGTTTCCCCTCGTCTCCCCGTATGTATTTCCTCGGACCTCCCTGCATCTTCGTTTCTGGTTTGTGTTGTTAGTTTCCCCAGTTTAGGTTTCCGGGTTCATGTTCACCCACCATTGCTGTTTGTACCCACTCCTGTAAATAAATACTCACCTGCACCAGAGCTGCCGCCTTTTGGGTCTTTTCTCCAACTCCACACGGCTTGCTCAGGCTCCTTCCCTACCAGGAAGGTGACGTTCCATATCCAAATCACTAGGTTTGGTAGTCGGGGATCGGTCGACTAGGGCCTCCCCTCCTGTCCGCCGCCTGACAACATTGCACCCAACCCCTACGGCCACCTCCAGCAGGCGGTGGACCTTCAGGAGGTTAGGTCCATGTCACTTTTTCGAGCTGTGCCTGGCTGGGTCCCATGGACTAAGGCCCGCTAAATTTTGAATCACTCTTTTTTCTGGTCTCTCACCCAGGACCAGTTTGCCATGGCTGACCCTACCAGGGAGTAGGGTTTTAATGCTAAACACACCATGACATGTAAAACCAGCATAGTTCTTCACAGAGAACTATGCTGGGGAACTATCTTTACTTATGTTTGACTGGATCACGCCCTGCAAAAAACTGAAGGCCAAAGTTAGGCTTCCATTGAAACCACAGTAATCAAATACAATACACAGATGTAAGTACATCTGAGCAAAGCCATACTGTGTTGAAAATAACTTTATTTATTAGGTAACTTAAAATCTATTTAAGTCCTGGAAAGATTTAGCAAAACACTATCACCCAATATGTAGCATGTATAATATTGAGCACACTATAATACTGTAAGAAAAGTTCATTACCATAACATTTGTTCTCATGAGCGTAAAATCATATTTTCCTTTTTTGTGTCTCTGTATAACAGCAGCACGTGGTGGTGCAGAGGTAACCCTCTCTCATAATATGTCACAGGTATTATGAGACTGGGTTACCTTCATGGTGTTCATTACATCTGAATCTTAAACCCATTTAATTGTTAAACTAACACTCCAGCTGGAGCACAGGTAGCTCCTGGAGCATTAGTATTTCTGTGATTGTCCAAATGCCTGCACTGTATCCACATCTAGCTGCTCCTAGCCAACACAAAGGCTGGTGTTAGCTTAGTTTAAGCCAGATTTTTTTAATGTTTCACAGCTAAAGTGAAAGCTCCCAGGCATTTTGTCTCTATGCTGCCCTCCTCTCATCAGTAGTAAAAGCCCTCCATTTACAGGACACAGAGCTGAAAGGGGATGCAGGGTGCCACAGGGTAGCAGTTACACAGACAGATTACCTGCAAATCCCACCCAGGGGACTCAGAGCAGCCACATCTGCAGTCCACACACACACACGCACACACACACACATGCACACACACACGCACACACACACACATGCACGCACACACACACATGCACACACACAGTCACCTCTTGAAATAAGATTATAACACCAGGACACACAGAGCCAAGCCCCTTCATTCCTGATGCAGGCAGAGGGAAGTGCTGATGCAGTCTGAATGGGAAATGTGAATGGAGTGCCGGGGGAGCAGAGATATACATAAAGTCAGAGAAGTAATGAAATGATGGAGTCAAATGGCAAAGGTCCAGATGTTAAGGCTGAACCCAATCAGCTACAACGTTAAAACCCACCTAATATTGAATATGCCCAGAACTTTATTTTGTCACTGGACATCCACGATGCTCTAGTTGTGTTTGTTATGGATGGATCAAATGGTCAATCCATACTTCCACGAATGGCCTGCAAGGTTCCCAATAACATTTTGGTTTGTGTCAAAAACAGCCAATAAATGCAGAGACCCCAGGTTTCCTACAAAGCCCTGCACTGTAGGGAGATAATCAATTTTATCCTCCCCATTAGTCCATGGTTTGAATTTGTAGCTGAATGATTTAAATTCAGCTGTAATAAGTTCATTTCTGAGCTTCAGCTGGAGTTGAGAGTCTGCCATTGGTGTAACAAGCTGAGGGGTCCATGTCAGGTGGTGAGAAGAATGAGAACTGTGCATTCATTTTATTATGGTGCAACAGGGTCAGAGTTATTAGCAGTGGACATGCTGTCAGTATCCACAGCAAAAAGTTGGGAGAATGATTTTTCTGCTTCAAGAGCTGAAGGCATATATTTAAAAAAAATCATTCAGTCTGCTGTGTTACATTAATATTTTTCTAAGAGGTAACAATACTGATGACCAAACAACTGCGTTCTATGTAAAAGGTCAAACAATGAAAAAAAACCTACTGATCAAAAACTCTTATCTTAAATAACTATAACACATTGATAATAAAATCACTCATTACAGACTATTGTCCCATGGTACCTAAATAAGCTTAGAGAGCAAGAAATAAGCATAATACTGTAAATCGCCTTTAAACTCTAAGCAGTCACAGAAGCAAATATGTTACTCTAAAGTAGCTATGCATGATTCCCAGTTTAAAACAATTCTTATTTATTATAAATTGGGCCACAATGCATTATTCTTTGCTGAAACAAGACATCTCCTTACTCTCTTTCTTCACCTTCTGATTGGCTGTCCTTGTAAACAACACGTCTGGTTGGGCAGGTGGGTGGGCCTTACATGTTCAATGTGTTCTATGTTTGCAAATGTTCCTATTTACTGAAATGTTGATAATATGAGCATTCAAGGCAAATCGTTAAATGCTTTGAAACATATTAAACACACAATAGTATCATTTATGTATAATGTATAGGTTGTACAAAGCAAAAGGCAACATTTTTCGTCTCCTTTTACATAAATAATCACAATGTTCCCAAAGATCAGTGACAAATAAGTAAAAATAAAATAACTTTGAATTTCAGTTTAAAAAACATCTGCATTTATCCGATTGTGCTGGTGCTGTAATGCTTGTGTGCTGTCATTGGTCAGCTGGGACAACCTCCAGGATGATCTGCAAGGTTCGGTTGAAGGAATCTGATGACACAAACAAAATAGTGTAAAGCTCCATCAAGATAACAGCCTAACAAGATTGCAGTTAAAACACAAATGAAAGGTGATTGTTTCACAAAAATCATTGATAACAGTGCAACAATTGGAAATCAGCACATTATACAAAGCAGATACAATTAGCTCTCTAAAGCAATGAAGATGTGTTCTCTGGAGTGATAAATTACAGTTCTCCATCTGGCAACTGGATAGAGAGCTGTTTGGGGGGGGGGTGAGCTGAAGTTGAGTTGTTTGTCAGGACTTGGGTTCAGCCCCTTGAAATACCTTTTAACTCCCAGGGGCTTCTGTAAACCACCACCACCCAAGATAAAGCTAACACTTGTGAGACTTGTGAGGTGTAAGTATCACAGCAGATACCACTATGTCAAAAAACTGAGGATGGAACACAGAAAAATATGAAATAATTTTTTCGTAGTCTATTTTTTTATGTCTAGTATATAACCAATTTGAAAATATGCTGCAGTAGGCCAAAACTTGATTAATGATGTTAAATATGATTTGCAACATAAGAAAAAAGACAGAAAAAAGTCCTCCTATTACAGAGTTTAGTTGTTTAGCTTCATCCATTGACAGATCTCTCCTGAGATGTTCAGTTCAGGTCTGGCCGGGCCACTCAAAGACACTCACAGGGTGGTCCCAAAGCCACTGCTTTGTTTTCTTAGGCGTGTTCTTAGGGTCATTGTCCTGTTGGAAGGTGAATTTTTGTACTCAAAAGAGTCCTGAAGAGCAGAGAGCACTCCTGTCTCTGAACCGCTTTGCAGCATCTGACGAGTGGTCTGTCTGATGGGATTAGCTTAACAGACGCGTCGGGGTTTCCAAATTCGTAGGCTGCATACTCCTGAGGACCCGGCCTTTGCGGTCTACGTGGGCCGAGTCCTCCGAAGGCCGGGTAGGCCGGAATTGCGAGGCTGTGAAATTGGACGATCTAGCCTTCAGTTTTGCGTCACCAGCTGTCTCGGTGGAGTTTAATAAACTCGGCCGTCTGCTCCTTTCTATCTAAAATATAACAGGACACTGGAGTAAATTCTCTATCATCTCACACTTCTGTTTAATCAGTTTTCTGTTTGATGTTTCTTCAGCTGTGTGAAAACGAAATCTTTAATCTCAGCCAAACCAATTTTCTGACGAAAAATTAAAACACTGAAAAAAGCCAAACGATAACATTTTTAAGTTATCTAAGTGACTTATATATAATGTTTAACCTGAGTTGTGAAAGACGGCTAGCTATCAAGCTGGTGGGTAACAGACGTCTCCGAAAACATCGGAGCACTTTTGCAAATATGCGATATCTTGATAGACCGAGCAGATATTTGACGTTTACACACCCACATTCTCGCCTAAAAATATGTTAAAACTTTATTTTGTGACCCAGAAAGAGTAATAAGAGTAATACTAAAACTAAGTAGCTGCCGCCATTGTTGGAAACTGGAATTGGCTGGGCTGCCAGTTCATTGGCAAGAGCTTTCTTTAGCAGGTTATCATCAAGGATGTGTTTGCACATTGTATTAATCTTTCCCTCAACCCTTACAAGTCTCCCAGTTCCTGTTGCTGAAAAACTTTCCCACAACATGATGCTACCACCACCATGTTTAACTTCAGGGATAGTACTGCTCAGGTCATGAACAGTTCCTGGTTTCCTTCAGACATGATGCTTGGCATTCAGGCCAAGTATTCCAACTTTCTTCTAGAGAACTTTGCTTCTCATGGTAAATGATAACCCTCCATCATAAATGATGGAGGGTTCACCCTCCCCACCGCTCCCCACCTGGGACAGCTACCCCCCTACTGTGATGTAGTACTTGTTGGTTCTCGTGTGGTTGTTGACCCACTCCCTTGGTGGTCTTAGATCCAGTCAGTTCTTGGGCACCTGGAGCCGTAGAACCCTGATCTTGGCTTGCACCGGGGTAGCCTGTCTCTAGAGGGGTCAGCTACCTGTCTCCTCTGTTTCTCTCCTCGACTCTCACCCCTTGGCCATGGGCACCACATTTAGGGCCTTCCTGCTCTTGCTGGGATGGGTGCACAGGCATAGTCTTGGGTCTTTAATAATCCTGGGGGCTGTGGATGGGAAGGTTCTCCCAGATCCATCTCGCCTCTGGTTCCTGGGGGGTGTTATTGTGGCTTCCCCCCCCCCTCATTCTTAACTACATTTCATGACAAAGACACACACGTACATACTCACACTTGACACTCTTTCTCTTTTTCTGTCTCACACTCACACACACACCACAAGAAGCTTGTTGATTAATGTACCTGTGCACTTTCCAATTATAGGGTTCCAGGTTTTATATGTTTTGTATGGTCATGAAGACCCTGGAATGACACATCCTGGACTAGCTTCAACCCATAGTCAGACCACATCTGACCACATCCACATCAGACCAAGGAATTAATTGTGGATTTTATGAGGCCCAGGAAAACCTTGACCCCTGTTTTAACAAGGGGGTCAACATGGACATTGTGGAGGACTATAAATACCTTGGAGTAGGCAAAGACAATAAACTGGACTGGATTAAAAACAACACTGCACTCTACAGGAAAGGCCAGAGTCATCTCTATTTTCTGAGGCGGATGAGGTCCTTCAACATCTGTCAATGATCATGATTTTTTATGAGTCTGCAGTTACCAGTGCTGTCCTCTATGCTGTTGCATGCTGGGGCAGCAGGTTGAGGGTCACAGATGCCAACAGACTCAATAAACTGATCTGCAAGGCCAGTAATTTTGTGGGGATGGAGCTGGACTCTGTTAAGGTGGTGTCTGAGAGGCAGATGTTGTCCAAGTTAAAGACAATGTTGGACAATACCTCCCACCCACTCCATGACGTGCTGGCTAGCCACAGGAGCACGTTCAGTGAGAGACTGAGATTACCAAAAAGCACCACTGAACGACGCAAATCATTCCTGCCTGTAGCCATCCCCCTGTACAACTCCTCCATCTAACACACTTGTAAACACTGCAATAGTAACATCCTTTTTCACATGCCCTTTTCAACTCAGTAACGGTGTGTTCACACCGAACGCGATGGACGCGAATAGAGCGTCAGGTTTACATGTAAAGTCAATGGAAAGGCGCGATGATGCGTGATTGCGAAAAACGCGCGTCAGTGTAGCGCGTCTGGCGCGTTTGACGCGCGAATAAAACCACGCGCGTGAGTTTT
Source organism: Haplochromis burtoni (assembly GCF_018398535.1). Taxonomy (NCBI): domain Eukaryota; kingdom Metazoa; phylum Chordata; class Actinopteri; order Cichliformes; family Cichlidae; genus Haplochromis; species Haplochromis burtoni. The sequence continues at coordinate 46,587 of NW_024583753.1, forward strand.
TGTGTTGCATTTTGTGCATACGCGCGTTTCGCGTCTACCGCTCGAGTTGGAAAAATCTGAACTCCAGCGTCAAATCGCGCCGCCACAACCAATCAGGAGCCTGGTGACGTGGCTGTTACCTAGGTCAAAGGGGCAGTCGGTGGCTGGGAAAACTGAGCATTTTTGTCTTAATTGTAGTTACGGCGTAATTTACACATTACTGCTTGATTTTTTATTTTTTATATTTTTTATTTTTTATTCCTATTTATTCTATTTATCCCCTTCGTATATTTTATTTATATTGTCTCTGTATTATATATATGTGTGTGTGTGTATATATATAATATTCTGTAACTCTGTAACTTCGGTCGTTGCTGTGCTTTTTTGGAAATCGAATTTCCCAGAGGAACCCACCCGAGGGATTAATAAAGTTCTATCTTATCTTATCTTATCTTAAAGAGCTTTACTAACTGAGTTTTAGCAGTTATGCATGACATGTTTTCTAAACATCAAATAATACAGTAATACAGTGCAGGAGGTGTTTGATAAATTATGTTCATTCCCAGTTTTTTTTTTTTTTTTTTTTTTTTTTTTTTTTTTTTTTTTTTAAATGAAAGTTTACTCATAGAAATAATACAAATATTCAAAACGTTTGATTTTATTTAAAATCCAACTCTTTCTTTTTCAAAGTTCACTCTAAAAATGTGACTTTTGCTTTCAGTTTACATATTTTCGATTTCAAATTTTTCTTTTAACTACACAAACATTATGGCCCTGATTTAACTCCATAGTGGTGTCCTATCAATGTATGCGCTCGGTGTTTGCTGATATCAAACTGTAGCATTAGGACCACTGAGTTAACCTTTGTAGTGATACTCACTCCTTTTTATTTAGACCTGGTTTAATTCTGGGATAGTTGAATATTTGTATATAATCCCTGCAGCTGTCAGACTCTATAGCAGGGGTCACCAGCCTTTATTAAAACAGAGTTAGATAAAACTGTGAACAGTTTGGTTCATCTTTAGTTACATGGTTCTATCTTGATAAGCTATGTCTTATCACAGATTAATTTTTCAAAAATATTAATGATTTAAGCAAGGAAAGGGCTACATGTCAACATACAACTCTTTATTTCTATTAATGTCTTACTTCATTCCTACCTGATTGACATGTTTAGGAATTATGAGTGATTGGCACACTGTAGTTGTGAAAGTTGCTACCAATCAAATTATGATATGTTAAAGTTAAAACAAAACACAACTGTTTTAGATATTATCTAATATACATTTTGTAATTATCCTTATAATTACAAAATGTTTTATGTAAGATTCATGTTTTGTGATTTAAATCTGACATCACAAAAGTATTTTGGAATTTGAATAATGTATTTTGTAACTGCAGTACACATAATACTGATTTTGAACAATTTTGTCCAGGTTCCTTGTCACCGGGGACTCCTTCACGACCAAGCATTCAGTTACAGAGTCGGTGTGTCCACGGTGAGCCAGATCACCCCCCAGGCAGCGACGGCCATCTGGGACTGTCTAGTGGACGACTTCATGGCTGTGCCTTCACCTGGAGACTGGCGGTCCATCACAGAGGGATTCCAGGAGCGCTGGAACTTTCCTCTGTGCTGTGCAGCTCTGGATGGGAAGCACGTCCAGACAAAGGCACCCCATATCATATAGGAGACACACACATTGATATACACTAAATATTTATTTCATTTCTTTTTTGTGGTGCCCAAATTGATGCACCTGCTTGATTTTGTTTAAACAATTATTGCACACTTTCTGTAAATCCAGTAAACTTCTTTTCACTTCTCAAATATCACTGTGTGTGTCTCCTGTATGATATTTAACTGACATTTTTTATTGTAACAACCAACGATTTATACAGGAAAATAATGTCTATTAACAAGGTTGCCCAAACTTTTGCATCCCACTGTATTAGTATATTTTGTCATTAGTATAATATGAAATAAATTCTACATGTGTCAAGTCGTGTGCCAACATTTGCTGTGTAGTAGAACTGAGACATTAGTCATTATAAAAATTTATTTGAAATAATATTAAAAGTCTCAAACAGAAAAACATTAAACATAAATATATAAAATATAAGAATTTACAGAGAGACAGGAATAAAAAGGACCAGCTGCTCTCCAGAGCAGGAACATGGCTGAGGAGGAAATGCTCCATTGGAGACTGGTGTGGCCTCTTCAGGGACTCCAGGATGGCCAGCTCCACCGCCGATGGACCGTCCTGGGACCCGTCCCTCATCTGCCTCGGAGCCGTCCTCCCCTGTGGGCCTGTAAAACAGCACAAAACACAAAGAAATGAGAAGGCTGCTACTAGATTTTAATTTCAACATTGAAAAAAAAAACAAAAAACAATAACAGGATATAATCAGATTGGTTGTAGATATTTAGTAAAGGTGATCACAAGGCAATCCCACCGACTAAAAAGGTATCAGTGCTTGCTGTACATATCTGTGGGTGCAGCAGCAGGAGCTCAGGGACTGGGGATGCTCTGCTGCAGAATCAGTTGGTTCTATCAATACAGTATTAAATGTTAACAGGTTGAATATAATAATCATAGAGTAGACAGTGGTCCCTCATTTATTGCAGCAGGGGTTCTCAGAATAACTAGCCCCTGGTCACGCACTTTATACACTGTTTTCCCCACACACATGAACATTGGTCACAGTTCTCACAATTGATTCTCAAAGTGCAAACCTTTGTAGATTGCAAAACGTAAAAGTATTATTATGCCGCGGTTTGTCTTCATCTGCCCGCCACTTTCGTGCGCCTTTTTCCCTCGCGGTGCAGGTGTCTATTTCCGAATGAGGGTCATAGTTATGGGTGTTTTTGTGCTGTTTTTTCTATTGGACGTGATGGTTATCAAAACCAAACGTGATAAATTTGGCAAGCGCAGGAGACACGGCACGGAGCAGATTTGTCAATCAGGCTGCAGAATGCAATGCTGTACTGTGCAATAAAAAATCAGCGAAAAAGCAAAGCAGTGACGGATGAACAGCGGGACCACTGTGTGCTGTTTATTAATAAACAATAAAATATATTCCTACATGACAACATGCATAAAAGCAGAACGGTATTTGAGCACACAAATGGACCTGACAAAGGCCAGAGAAAACAAACCCTGTAGGAATAAGATCGCTGTTAGTAATACGACCAAAAAACGAAAATAAACAAGAACGGTATATATGCAACATAAATGACAAAACCAATGCCTAATAAAAGCCCCAGCAAACAGCAGATATAAACTGTAACGAAACAGGTCGACGTGGTACAATAGATAGAACCGCCTGGCTCTAAGCTAAAACGTTACCTACTGTGCGGGACTTCCGGCAGCAGTCAACCGAACAAAACGAGAATAGACACCAACGAGTCAGATACAAACAGCCAATTCGAACAACACGGCGAGAACATGTCGAAAACAAAGAATACCACAACTACACAACAGCGTTATCTGATAGCCGCGCACCTGCTACCAAACAAGTAAGTCTCATAACTCTCCAACAAGAGCTCAAGCCTTTATAAAGTTCCGGGTCTGCCCAGGAAAGGAAAACACGCCACAGCTCAGTCCTTTTTATTCCTGTCTCGGTACAGAAAGCAGCTGTCAAAGTCAAAGTCAAAGTCAACTTTATTGTCAATTCTGCCACATGTACAGGACATACAGAGAATAGAAACTTCGTTACTCTCAATCCCTAGATAAAATAGAAAAAGAACATTTAAATATAAGAGTGATTAAAAATGCAAGTAAAATATTTTAAAGTAAAAATTAAATAATATAATACAATTTTACATATAACAAGAAAGCTATACAATATACAATATAAGGGTAAATGACATTGGGTGCAAACCAGGCAGAGTAGTGCAAATAAGCAAATAGTGCAAATGGAGATTTGGTAATGTACGGTATGAGATAGTGTAACACAAAGTCTTATGAGGTAATGGCAGTCCAATGCTCCACAAAGTGACTGGTAACTGGTGCAGGCCAGTGAGTGAGTCAGAGAGTGTGTGTGTGTGAGTGTCACAGTTGAGATGAGAAGGAGAGAGAGAGAGAGAGAGAGCTTAGAGTAGTCAACGCGCCGCACAATCCAATATACGGTGTTGATTACAGCCTCCGAGTTGTTGCATACTCGCAAACCTTTGAATAGACCACATTCCACCTACACAATATAGCCGAGTATGAGAAAGTACATCTGGCAGGAACACATAGCCAC
>NW_024583754.1:0-12630 GCF_018398535.1 Haplochromis burtoni
GTAACGGACATGGAAGACGGAGTGGCAAACACGTAGTGGGCCTTGGGAAGGGTCACGAGTATGGCCCGTGCACCACTCCTGCCCTCCTCGTGCAGGGAGGAGTTTCATATCCCTTACCTAACCCTAACCCCTAACCCTAACCTAAAGAACAGGACAAATAAAACACAAATTTGGCAAAATTAAATATGATTTGGTACTTACCTGAACCTAAAAAAGAAAAGGACGGTACTTACCTCAATTCGGACCTGGGGACTGCCGGATACGGTAGGTGGGGTGGCGACAATGTAACGGGTCTCGGGAAGGGTCATGGTGCGGCGCGTGCACCTACTCCTGCCCTCCTCGTGCAGGGAGGAGTTTCAATTTCCCCTAACCTAACCCTATTTTTGTTGCTCACATCCATTTCTCCAGGTCACTTTCCAAAATCCAACAGTCTAACCTCACTATGATTAATAATTTCATCAGTACACATTATAATTACTTGCCGTGTATATCTCAACAACATTTCCATACTATAGCAGACGCCATTCATTGGGCCAGGGAGACTGCTAGAAAAATCTTTGACAGCTGGTGTGAAGGCCTGCGACTTAGTGCGGGTTTAGAGGAGTAGTGGTAGAGTGTTTCTCTCCCTCTGTGTTAAACCTTTCTAGGCTTTTTCCTCCATCGTCAGCACAACTACATTTATTAGAGAAGGACCACACTTTCAGCCCTAAACCCTTTAATTTCTCCCGATGTGGGTGAATGTCTATGGGGGAAACTGGGTCCTGTTTGAGAGCGCGCTTGCAGCAACACCTGTATGCCATAGGGCAGGTCAGCTGCGCTCCACAGTGGCCATCCACTTCGGGGAACACACAGAGGAGGCCCTGAGCGTCATGGGTCTGCAGGCCAAGCCAGGCTGTTCGGTCGGTCAGCGTAAGAGGATGGAGAAGATTTGGATAGACAGATTGGGAATTTACATGTCAACGAGTCTGAATGTGCCCGCCTGAGAAACGGCTTTTTTTGAGAAATACGCTTCTCCGGTCTTTTTCATTAGTGAATATTCTTTTGTGGGTGTGGTTTTTAATTATCTTTTGTATTCTTATGATGTTGTTAATATGAGGTATATACAATATATAGTCTAAATAAATCAGTTGAGACTCCAATGTCTGAGGGAGGGAAAATGTTTAGAATATAACTGTATGGTTCAAGCTTGGAAGGTATGGTGTGAAATAAAGGAATTTTCAAAGGAAAAAATGGTCTGGAAACCTGCTGTCTGCTTTAAAGCATAGAACTATCTGCGAACAGATCATATTTGTGTTGTAAGGTAAGTTGTCACAAAAAAAAAAAAAGACTAATAGTCGACATTAAAATGATATATGTATTCCTGATTGCCATAAGTCCCCATAACAGAACTGCATGGAAGTTGACTTGGACGGAGTGAAACACTAACAGTGTGATGATTGATTATAAATACTAACTGCATGGAGTGTGTATTATTGTTTAAAATGAATAAGAAAATCAAAACGATAAAATTCTTTTCTCTTGGAGGTTGAATCCCCTCCAGAGAGCTATGGGAGATGTATGGCCTTGGGACTATTTTTATTAATATATGTGACATTGCTGATGCTTTCAACTATACCACCTTATGGCCTGTGGGAAATAAAGACATAGAGGGAGGATTTTATGATTAACAGCACATGAAAGGATGTACAAGATATACCCAAGAAGAGGAGGAGTATGCTGTGGAAGAGGAGAAGAGCCGAGAAAGGGGAAATAGGATGATTCAGCGATTCCTAGGACCGTGCACTGAAGTTTAAACCAAAACAACTAAGCCTTAGTCTCTAAATACCTAACCCCCTAGCCCCATCCATGGTGAAGCCCTAACCTTAACCTCTGAACGGAACCCCAAGTAAAATTTAAAATAAAGGTCAAAGACACACAAAGAAATAAACAAAAATGAAGGCCATGTGTATAATTAGGAAAGGAGGGTATGTAAGCCAAAGGAAAGGAGGCAGGAATTAGGAGCAAAAGGAAACAGAAGGCAAAGCAAGGGTAGGAAAGGAGAAAGGAAAGGAAAAGGATAGGGTTAAGCCAAAGAAAGGAGTAAGAAAATTAAAAAGAAAACCAAAAAGGGAAAAACACAAAGGACCGTAGGGAGGAGTCAAAAAAGCCTATAAAAGGAGGGGCAGAGAGAAGTCTCCTTTATTTGAATTTGGCCACCGATGCATGAGCACAGCCTGAAGAAGGCACAACACCGCCGAAAGCTAGCGCAAGCCATGCATCATCAATAACAATGTTTTGTTTGTTATTTTAGTTTGTCATTTTTTGGGGAGATTTATTTGCTGTTTTCTCATTTTCTTGTTTATGTACGGCCTAAAAAACGAATTTAAAACCTAAAATTTGGAATTCATGAAAAACAACACGGAGACTGAAATTCATTGGAAAAATATAAATTTTATTAAAAAGCACAATTAAAAAACAGTTGATTGAAAACTAAAAGCAATTTAAAAACAATTTAAAAACCTGTAAGAAAAGCATATTAATACAATTGGATTAAAAACAACAATAATAAAAATATGGTACTTACCTGGAAGCCTAAATGAGGAAGGTACTTACTTGATTTGGAACCGGAGAGTAACGGACACGGAAGACGGTGTGGTGTTTACGTAGTGGGTCTTGGGAAGGGTCACAGTATGGCCCGTGCACCGCTCCTGCCCTCCTCGTGCAGGGAGGAGCGTCATTTCCCCTTACCTAAACAGTTTTTTGAATCCTTGTGCTCCACCTGCCTGGGAACACATGAATTTCTCAGTGAGGGACAATAAGGAATATTTCTATTCTACAGTGACCCATGTGTGACTATCACAGCAGGCCTGACACCATCATCATGTTCACACAGTAAGCTCTGATGTTTGGAACAGTCTTGTTGGACCCTTCAGCACCAATAATAACCTTCTTCATTTTCATCTTCTTCTCCATCATCGGCCTCTCATAGAATGGCATCCTTTAAACCTAGAAGCAGGTGACCTGGAAACTCCGTCTGCTATAATTCATAGTGTATTTCTCATCTCTGCCATCTTCCAGGCTCCCTGCTGAGCCCATAACCTGCTGGTACATTCATATTAAAGATAGGAACACCACTTTGTTATAGGTCAAAGAGCACAAAGGACATGCACACAGGCCTAAATCAGAAACTAAGTCCTGGAGTCGTGACCCGACTCTTCCTGCTGCTGCTTCTGGACTCTGAGCTCGTCCCACACGCCTGAAATGAGCCCAGCTTCACACCCACACCTGAAAACAGCAGTGTCTCTGTGAGTGCATGGAGCGGGTGGTGAGCTGTTAATAGGGTGGAGGCACTGACTCAGTATAACCTGGTGTAAAGGTGGTGTTTCAGTCATGACTGATGTCAGATCTGCAGCATTAGTTAGTGACCATGGCTGATGCTGTAGCAGCTGATTACTTACGAACTAGATACAGGCATTTGAACAGTTTCTGCTCTAAATAAAATAAAATAAAGGAGCTTGGATTCGGACAACCCGTGTTACCTGTGTAGGGTCCAGGTATTACCTCTTGCAGGGACCCACAGCCAAAGGTGAAGCTGATGAAATATTTAAACATAACAATGTTTTTGTGCTGAGTGTTTGATTTATAGGACACATTTAAAACAGTGGCTGACCCAGTTATGAAGATGATGATGAGGCTGGTCTCTGCTGCCACCTGGTGTCTGTGTGTGAGTGCTACAGTCAGCTGTCTTCACAGACGGAGAAACAGCTTCAAGCCAGAGGGAGGAGGTCGGGGCGATGGAGGAGAACATGTGCTTCCTGTTTCTGCCGCTTTGAGATGATTTGTGTTTTTAACATCAGGATCAGATTGTTTTTCTGTGTGTGTGAGACACTTCCTGTTCACACTGACTCCATCAGCCACACCCCTCAAATCTCTGAAGCTCAGGGGAACACCATCCATCCTCATCTTTACCTCCCTCACACACCACTGCAGACCACACAGACCCTGTTCATGCAGCCCCTCCACTAAACTCTGAACCAAAGAAGGATATGACATCATGGAGTGAGGTATCATGTGACCCTTAAAGCCTGGTATCCTCCTCTTATGCTCTCACACAGTGCTAGCATGATGCCTAATGTAAAGCTGCTCTAAGCTCATTCCTGCCTGCAGAGCCTCTGCTCATAGTGCAGGAGGCCAGCTCGTCCACTAGAGGGCGCTGTTACACACGCACACACTCACATTTACATATTCAAACATTTAACAGTAAAGTGTGAGCGACAGAGACGGACTGTAATCTAGAACCTGAGCATTAAAACAGAAACACTGTAACCACAAACACTGATGACACACTGTGGATGTGACGTCACAGTGGGCAGTTACACACTCAGGAGCTCCATGTTTGTCTTTATGTTTGAATCATGATGTGGTTGTGCCATCAGAGTCTGTCATGAGTACTCAGGGTTTCACAGCAGCTCTTCTGAATGCTGATGAGGACTCCAACCTCATGTTTCACCTCTCTGAGCTTCTGATGTCTGTGAACACTCGTGTTTCTTCTCTGGGCTCATCTGGACAAAAACTTTCTGTGTTTGGCTCCAGCCTCATTCTGACTGACAGGAAGTGTGTTATCCGTGAGCTGCACTTCTGTGAGAAAGTTTCCTGCTGTGTTTCCTGTCTGTGGACAAACACGAGTGTTTCAGCTGAGGACTTGGTTCCTTCCACCTGTCCATACAGGACATCACGCGGTCTTTTCTCTTTAAATGCAGCTCCAGGTCCTTCCACGTGCTGCTCTGTATTTGTGCAGTTTGTAGTGTGTCCTGGGAAACGTAGCACACATGGTGTTCTTCTGCTGTTTTCTCCTTTCACTGAGTGTGAAACACTGACGCTGTGCTGTTGTTCACAGAGGGGAGCTGATTCTAGCTGCAGCTGGACTCTGTCATTTAACTGAATGTGTTGGTGCTGATCACGGGGCTCTGAGGGGGGAGCTGCAGGAGGACTCTGGATACTGACGTCAGTGTATCTGTGGAAGCTCACACAGCGTGTCTCTGTCATTCAATATTGTGCTATATATTGTATCTATGCAAAGATGAACAGACTGTGTATTCACTAGTATCTGTGCTGCTGACTGCTTTGCTGCAGCTCTGATGTCATCATCACTCCCTCCTCCACCCTCAGCAGTCCCAGCATGCTGCTGTGGTGCACCCCACCCTCACTCTACACCTGAGCCGTAGACCACACCCTCCACCTCAATATACACCACAGTTTTCTCTGCTATGGAAATGAGATCAGGAGGAAATCATTATTATTATTATTTACTAAATGCTCACATTAATGTGGGCTTATTTGTTTTCATATTAGAAACATTGGTTGAGTGTTTTTAGTATAAAATGGTGAAAGTCCCTCTTTTTGCTCCTCCCCTCACCTGTGGATGGACGGTGCTGTTACCGTGGTGACAGCTTGGATGTGCTTCAGTCCTGCCTGGTTATCACTGCAGGAATCTTTACTTTCACATTTATTACAGGTAATAACTCTGATTTTTCTGTGTATTATGAACTAAATTGTCAAGAGATTTATTCTAAAAGACACTTCTTCAGCTGAGAGTCAGAGAGTGGAGACACACACGCTGCAGTTTTTACTTGCAAGGGCGATCACAGAACGCTAACACCAGAGTGGGAGCCCTGTGATGTGCGCTCTGTTCTTGCACTTATGTTTATTTATACACGAGAAAAGTAATACAATAATGAATACGTCTGTTCATAGACAGAGGAATGTTAGTGCGTATGTATGTGCATGTGTGTGTTGTGGGATACAAGAAGGGAGTGAAGATTGATTGATTGATTGATTGAATCTTTATTTTGAACATGTTGAAAAAGTATTAAAAAAATAAATAAATAAAAAAAATAGAATTAAAAGAGACAAATGAACAAAGCAAACAAAAGGAGCAACCACAACTCCAAATAACATCCATGTTCAAAAAGGAGCAGGAAGAAGCATAAGCTTATTTAATCCCACCCCTTTTCCACTACCTAGTATCAATAGACTACAGAAATACCTCCTTGCAATTACATTATATGTTATGTGTAATTTTTTTTTAAATATATACACATATATGTTTCTATCTATCCATACATACGTATATACACACATACGCACATATACACATTTTCAATAACCCCATTAACACCTCAAGGATACACAGCCTACAATTTATATATATATATATATATATATATATATATATATATATATATATATATATATATATGACCCGTGAATAATATACTATTATATCATACACATCACACTACTACACACACACACACACACACACACATCACATCACAATTCAATATATATATATATATACCCATACCAACAAACCCGTGCATGCGCACACACATGAAAATATTAGACAAGAACACCCTATCAAATCTCTCCCTTTTCCCTGTACCCTGTAAAAACCGAATCCTTAAACCGCTTTTTAAACTGCGCCATGCTTGGACATTGCTTCATATCTTTACTTAGTCTGTTCCACAGCTTCACTCCACACACAGAGATGCAAAAACTTTTTAATGTTGTACGGATACGAGGATGTTTTAAATTTAATTCCCCCCTCAAATTGTATCCCCGTTCCCTTTTAGAAAACATTTTTAGAATATTGTCAGGAAGCAGGTTATTTATTGCTTTATATATAATTTGTGCTGTGAGAAAATGAACCAGATCTGTGAATTTTAGAATTTTTGATTTTAAGAGTGGTTCAGGTGTATGTTGTGGGATTTAGAAGGACGTGGCCCCGCTTCTTGTTAGGGAGTGCAGATAAAAGTGTCCAGCTCTCCTCTTCCTGGCAGGAGTGAAATAATAATAGCTTTTCCAGCTATTATTGCTGTGAGAAAGAATTTATAAAACAGAAACAAGTCTTGTAGTGGACAACAGTCTAAGTCATCAAAAGGTCATCATGCAGTATTCTATCATATGCAAACTTATATCATTAAAAGCTTATATTGACTACTAAGTACAATTTTCCATTGACATAAATGTATCCTGATACACACAGAGATGGATGAGCAGAGGTCACATGATGAAAGAACAAACATGGAGTATTTGATTTATTTAGATTTTTTATGATCTGACCGAATCTATATATACCTGTTATCTCACTCGTTTGGACACAGATCTCTGCACATCTTCATCACAGTTACTCACAGACGTGCAGAGTGTGTGGATATCAAAGCTAAGTTTCCACCATGTTTGTAGTCTGTACTGGGACTCATGGAGCATCTCTCTATGAGCACTCAGTGCTTTAAACAGTGAGTCCCAGTTTAACCAGCAGCCTTCACACCACACATCACACAGACATGGAAACTTCAAACCTCAGACTGAAGACACCATCAGAAATAAACAGATTGTGATGAAGATGAAGAACTGGACAGTTTGCTGTGGTTTCTTCTGTTCCTGTCAGAAATAAGAGTCTGGCAGCACTTTGCTCTCCTTCCACATGTTTAAGGAGGAAGTGAAGAAGAGCGAGTGAGTCGTCTTCCTCTGTGGGCCCAACATCAGGCAGCAGCCACGTATTTTTAAAAACCCAGCACACTGCTTCAGAAACACTGAGTCCAGGTGACCAGAGTCATGTGATCAGTGAGGTCTTCACTCAGGACGTCACCGCTTCAGGACCTGATTCAGAGGTTTATAAGGACATGGTGCTGATGTTGTGTGAGAGCTGGTGAACCATGGGGAAAATAAATAAAAACCAGGTCGTCAGCAATTCTACCCCCAGGTCTAAAACCTACATAATACACTATACATATAGTTATATAGGTTATAGTATGTTATATATAAACGCTGCTGAAGCAGTTTAATTTGTAGCTTCACGCTGCACTTCATATGTTTGCCCACCAGATGGCAGCACAGAGGCCTGTGTTGGAAAGCTTTGAGTAATGAAGCGTTTTCAATCCAAGCTTCAGAAAGCTTCATGTGGTCATCAAGGAAGCAACCAGGAAATATCTGTTGTGTGTAAAAACAGCAACACAAGAATCCAGAATGAAGACAAGAAACTCAAAGCTCACAAAACAGGTGGAGCTAATTTTGTGACGTGTTTCTGTAAAAACACCACAGAAGTGAATCATCAAACTTTCCATGTGAGCTGATAATGCTGCTGCAGAGTTTCTGTGAACCTCCTGTGACCCCGCCTCCTCATATTGCTCTTCAAACTACATCATGTGGACACATGTGATTGTGTATTGTAGTATTGATCCCAATGCTGTATTAGTACTGGATCAATAACACTAGATGAATGCGTTCAGCATGGAGCCCCTGAGCTGTGTTACAGACAAACATGGAAAACTGACAGGTCTGTGTCATTCACAGTCTGTAACACTTCTAAACAACAGAGGCTGACCCAAGTGCCTCAGAGCCAGGCACGCTCACATCACAGCTCTCTAAATGAGCCAGTTTCAAAATAAGAGCTGAAAGCTGTGTTTGGTTGTGTTAGCTTATTATTGTGCAGACTAACATTCAGTGATCGTGTGTTCAGACTCATAATGATTACTATCATAAATCCTGATCTTTGTATTTACTGTGTGTTGGATCAATAACTGAGATTCATCGTATCACACAGCTGTGCTGCTGCTGCTGGGAACTGTGATGTCAGCACATCTGGAACAATATGAGGTATCTGCTACCAGACTGAGCAGGACGTGAGACCTGTGGACTGTTTAAACCTGTCCCTCCACAGGTCACTCAGACCTGATTTACACCTCAGTGAGTCCCGTTATTCACAGTATCAATCAGATCATCAGAGAACAGCTGATCAGCAATCAGTGGTGCCAACAGCACCTCCTGTGGTGAGAGGATGCAATAATGCAATGTAGCATTTTTACACTGAACACTTGCAGTCATGGAAACTGTCTGTTGGATCTGTGTGACGTTGCTTTCTTGGTTAGAGTTCCTCACAAATGTCCAGATGATTCTTCTAATGAGGCGTCGACCATGTTTTCAGTTCTTTGGAAGAAAACGTCGCCCTTTGCCATCCTTACTTTTCTTTGACTTCTTCAAATGCAGCTGAACTCCAGCTGGTATTTTTTGGACTTTGCAGCTGTTTCTGGTCATCAGTTCATTCCTGCAAACCTCTGAACCTGAACAACAATGATGCTGCATTGCTGGCTGATCCCAAAAGGTTGATTCTGTTCATCTGGACTATTCTGCCCTCACTAGGGTGTAAAGCTGGTTTCTAGCTTGGCAGATAGCTAACAGGTCCACAATAAACATCCAGGAGTCAGCGGATACGTTTTAGATGTTTACTTTGAAGCACTGTAAAACTGGTACAGAAACAAAAATAAAATATTACATTTCTGCTGTAATTGCATTTTCTTTACAACATCAAACATTAAGCCATGCACTACAATGTATATAACACATAAACACAAACTTATCCAAACCCTTTCACTGGTTATCAGGCTCACGCATTTAGCGATTAGCTTAATGCTAACATTACATGGGAAATCCCATAGACGGGCTAACGTGTTAGCATCGCGGCCGTTTTTCCTCACAAAAGAAAGTTTTCCACACAAACCTCTAAACTGCTACACAAAACTATCGCGGGAAAGCTTACAAAACAGATAGCAACTACTTACAGGCATGTGCTCTCTCAGGCTCAGCAAGAAAAAGTGAACAAAAAGTGGAACAGACGACAGTTTGTCTAAAGGACTGTTCACTGGTGAGGTACTAGGCAAGTCTGCTGGTACAAAAACACACCCCAAATGATCATGCCTGCCTTAAAGGGGCAGCACATGGACGTTTTCAGAAACGTTTGCTCACTGATCAGGTGACTTCTTCAGTCTCAGCTGACTGCAGCTTTACAAGCTTACAAACAGCACATTTGCACAATGACTGAAAGCAGCAGCACCTGATATATATGATACTAATATAATACATATACATATATAATCCATACTAATGATGAAGGAACTGAGCTCACAGTCCATTGTTCATTCAGTGAACTACTCAGTTTATTTTGGGCCTCAGAAATGCTCACTCTGTTTGTACATCACTGTCAGCAATAGACTCATTCTGCTGTGTGGACAGGAACACATGTGACATCACTTCCTGTTTGTTTGTGACTGAAGAGGAAGAAGTTTACAAGGAATCATTTAGAAGAGTTTCAAACATCAACTGATTGAATCCATGAATCTGAAAACGTGTTTGTGAGTGAAAGAGACAGACATGTACAGACTGAACTATCTGTTCAACAGTCAGAGTGTTTCTGTAACAGGAGACACTCTTTACACTCCACTCAGCACAGGGACACTGAGGAACCAGGAGACCAATCTAAACCCAGGATAAAGAGTTTGAGTGAATGTGGTGTTGAAGGTGTGGAGGTGGATCAGAGTGTCAGAGGAGACTCTGTAGAAGGACAGAGTGCCAGCAGGACAGTCCACATACACTGCTGCTCTGTTAGAGACAGAGGAGGAGGAGGAGGAGGATGGATGTTCGTCTGTTATTGTGCCAGACAAATAGACCATCATCAGAGCAGATCAGACTCCAGGACTGATCATTTTTCCAAACACACAGTCATTACTGCCTCCTTTCCTTCTGATGCTTCTGTAACTCACTGATATATAAACGTCTCCTCTCCACTCGACCTCCCAGTAACAGCGACCAGTCAGACCATTTCTACACAGCAGCTGATAAACATCAAATCTGTCTGGATGATCAGGATATGACTGAACCTCCTCCACATGTGTCACCTTCCTGTTGTTGTCAGACAGTTGGAGCTTTGTGTTCACTGTGTTTGTGTCGATTGTGAGTTGACAGGAATCTGATGGAGAGAACAAACACAATCCAGCTGCAGTTATTGATCCATCATCTGTTCATTGATTGACACTTTGATGATGACTCCTGACATGATCAAATCAATCAAATCTTATTGAATCCGTCAGTAATTGGTCTGGAGTAATTCTTGTGTGCAGTCAAGCAACAGATTTGCAAATATATGTACAAAATGAATGCTCTCGAACTATAAAAATACATTAATATTATGCACTGTGTGTACTAATATCTGTGTGTTGGTGTTGTTTGTACCATTACAATAAAGAGAACAAAATAATAAAAAAACAGATTGGATGGCAACGTGCATACGTCAGTTGAGTGCTGTGCCAGGGTTGGAATGTCTCTTTGTTCATGATCATAACACTCACTGCGTCTCCCACGACTCAAGGTCAGAAAGGAGGAGGGGGGTCAGAGCAGCACAGTCAGCATGCACACATGGACATTACATGGCTCTCACACACACACTGTTACACACTGAGCTCAAAGCTCGGCTCCACTGTTTTATTCAAAGAAATCTACATTTATTTATCAGCACATTTAAAAACAGCTTGAGCCAAAGTGCTGCACAGAGTAGAGAGAAAATAGGAAACATACACAGTAATGACTATAAAGACTGGTCAGGATTGAAAGCTACAGAGTACAAATGTGTTTCCAACCGGCTTTTAAAAATGTCCAGTGTTGGTGACGACCTGATGTGGGCGGGGGGGGGGGGGGGGCGGGGAGTAGGGCGACTGTTCCAGAGTTTGGCTGCAGCCATCGATAAAGCTCACCTCTGTTTTTACGTCTAGTTCTTGTTGGTCCGGGGTGACCAGGAAGTTATTATCTTTTCATTATTCGTTATTTTTTGAGTCTATTATACGTCGCCCAGGGTTACGCTGTCATGGGTCACCCCATCTGTTTGTATCTGTTTAGCAATTGCGGTTCATTGTCTGGTTTCTGTTTATTGAAGGTGTCGTAGTAGTAGTACTTCCCTTCGTAGTTATTTCCGGTTGTCCCCCTGTCCATCCTTGATCCATCTTTATTCCCTGGTCCTCAGTGTCGGTCGTACCAATGCTGGTTAATTCTCAGCACGGTAGATTTTTGTTGTGACACCCAGCAAACGCGTCAGTTTATCCCTCCAAGAGCGAATGTCCATCTGGCCCAACGAACATGACTCTGCACACTGCTATCGCGACTACTCTGGTATAAAAAAGGACCAACATACAGATAGACAAGAGAAGATTACCGCTGGTAAAGTGAAACTGGAAAGCTGGAGGCGTCTAGCACAGACCCACCGCTGGAACCAGACAATTGATGAGGGAGAGAACTGTGACAGCGCCGTTCCTTCACTTGACCTCAGTCGCTCTCGTCTGCTCCCTCGTAACACTGCTCTTTATTGAGCTTACATGAATATGCACAAGTTCATTAACATATGACGTCTTACACAGGTATGAACAAAGAGTACCGTCTGTGTGTGTGTGTGTGTGTGTGTGTTTTGTTGTTGTTGGTGTGTGTGTGTGGGTGTTTTCCAGATGTGACCCTGTGACCCCAAAGCTGGTGCTAAGAGTCCAGCGGTCCCCCTAACAAAGGGCTCTTATACTTAACCAGACACAGAGCAGGTGTCCTCCTACACCAGGGGTTTCACTGTGCCTCTTTAGTCCTGCGGCTCCGCGTGGTTTGGGAAAATAAATTAAAGTATTTAGCTGAAGTGTATTTTATTTATGTTAGTTCTTTTTTTAACTTGTAGTTCTAAATTGGAAGATTATTGTGATATTGAAATATAAAAATAAAATTATATTTATTATTTTTTCATGCTCAAAATAAGCGTCACACTCGCGGAGGCCGGTGTAACCC
>NW_024583754.1:37234-40804 GCF_018398535.1 Haplochromis burtoni
GACACATTTATACCCAAAGTCTCAGCTGGATAACAAAGAACGAGGAAAAACACATTTGTTGAGAGAATTGTTAACAAATGTGGTGAGAGTGTTGTAATAGTTACAGACAGAACTATGATTTATTTATTTAAATGCATTCCAGGACGTTTTTTACTCACGTTATGTCTCTTCCACCATGTTATTTTTCTCTCCTACAACGTACGTTACAATTACATTAGCATGACCATTTATCCAAATTAGGCGATGACATCATTTAGCGACTTCCAGCGACTTTTAGGACAGCCAATAGCAATTTTCCTTACTGAGGAGTTGGCAACACTCAGGAGCAGTGGGTGGATGGCAGCATCATCATGAAGGATCAGTGTGAGAATACATCATCATCCACAAAGAAAACCAGTCTGAGTGTCTGACGCTCTTGTTAGAAAGACGCAGTCGCAGCTTGTGGGTGCAGTTAGCTGTGTCTGCTAGTTAGCTGTGTGCTAGTTAGCCTGCTATTACTTCGCTAGTTCAGCTGTTGCTAGTTAGCTGGTTGCTAGTTAGCTGGGAGCTAACTCACTCGAACATTTGATGCTAAACTGTCTAAACTGTGTGAGCAGCATTCATTGCTGCTCTGTGTTACTCTCCAGCCTCTCTTTCACTTAGTCCTCTCAGTTTTTTCCTCCTTACAAACTAGAAAACCTTCTTTTTCAGCTTCTCCTCCACACCCGAGCTGTGGCTAAGGTGCTACCAGCACGCAGGCTCGGTGTGTACAAATTCATGGGCTGCGTCCTCCTGAGGACACATTTGTAGACCGATTACGTCACAGCGACGCACCGAAGGCTGTCCAAATTCCTCCGAATGCAGCCGACAAATGCGTCCTCCTTTTCCCCGAATTTGAAGGATGGGTCGGGTGTGTCCTTCGTGGCCCACCATATCCCAGAATTCATATTGCGGCCCAGCCAAACTCCATTTTCTGGTAATGGCGACTGCTAGTAAGGCTACGTCCAAACGTACACGGGTATTTTTGAAAACGGAGGTTTTTCTATGCGTTTGCACCTTTCATCCACACGTAAACGGTGTTTTCGGTCACTGAAAACGGAGATTTAAAACGCCTGCCAGGGTGGATATTTTCAAAAACTCTGTTTTTGCATTTACGTGTGGACGAGAAAAACGGAGAAAACGCAGCGTCAAAGGTGTGCGCCTTTTTTGACGTCACACTGTGCGCCACGTTATTGTTTCGGTGAAATGAATTTCTACAATACTGTTACTGTTACTTGTACTCTCTGCAGTGTTTAAATGCTTACATATACACACACAGTTACTGTCCCTCCACACATACGACTCGGTTCTGCTTCTATGCCCCATCTTTGTTTACTATTTCCCACCGAGGCTTCTAGACTTCTGATTGGCCAACATTTCTACACGGTTAGGAATATATGCACCTTTGCTTATGCCATGTTCCTATGAGCGCCTAATTATCTGTCAATTTTATGCTAGTTTTAGTTTGCATTATTCTCCTGAATTAGAAGAAGGTGATAACTATTGCATTTGTTAAACTGATTAGCATTACATTAGACTGACTCCGTGTGTAGAGGACTGGTGTAAGCGAAGTTGAATTCCGGTGATCTACGTCCCTACCCTCACCTATGGCCACGAGCTGTGGGTAGTGACCGAAAGAACGAGATCGCGGATACAAGCGCACGGAAATGAGCTTCCTCCGAAGGGTGGCTGGCCTGTCCCTTAGAGATAGGGTGAGAAGTTCGGCCATCCGGGAGGGGCTCAGAGTAGAGCAGCTGCTGCTCCACATCGAAAGGAGCCAGCTGAGGTGGTTCGGGCATCTGACAAGGATGCCCCCTGGGCGCCTCCTGGGTGAGTGTTCCAGGCATGTCCCACCGGGAGGAGGCCCCGGGGCAGACCCAGGACACGCTGGAGAGATTATATCTCTCGGCTGGCCTGGGAACGCCTTGGTATTCCCCCGGATAAGCTGGAGGAGGTGGCTGGGGAGAGGGAGGTCTGGGCCTCTTTGCTTAGGCTGCTGCCCCCGCGACCCGGCCTCGGATAAAGCGGATGAGAGATGGATGGATGGATGGATGGATGATATTGATATTGTTTTATGATGCATTATACTGCTGAGTTATAAGAAATACTGTTCGCAGAAAGTCATCGCCTTATTTGTCTGATTAGAAGAGAACAGAACATACTGGAGAGGTTTTCTGCCCCATCTCAGCAGGAGCAGATAAACAGGGAGCCAAGGTCGTAGCTTAGGCGCTCGTGTGAGAGAAAGAATGTGAATGTTTAGGCTTTTATGATTAGGTGGGGGCCACTAGAGGCTATAAGAGTTTGATCAATGCTCCACCATTTTGAGATCTGATGCTGTCTGCGTACGGTGTCCATCTCCCACGCGTGTGATCATTACATTAAATCATTGTTTGACTCAACCCGGCCGGACCAGTGTTGTTATTTTGGTTTTTCCTCTTGTATCCATCCCCAATATTTGAATCCGTAACAACGGTAAGGAATATATCGCCACCTGTTGCTTTGGCATGTTCCTAGCAGCGTATTCCTTCATTTCTGCGTTTACGTGTGGACGGGATTATTTTTTAAAACGAAAACGGAAAATCTCCGTTTTCAAAAATACCCGTGTACGTGTGGACGTAGCCTAAGTTTTAAAATTACTCTTATTAATCTTCCTGGGTCACAAAATAAACTTTTAACATATTTTCAGGCGAGAATGTGGGTGTGTAAACTTCAAATATCTGCTTGGTTTATCAAGATATCGCATATTTGCAAAAGTGCTTTGACGTTTTCATAGACCTCTGTTACCCACCAGCTTGATAGCTAGCCGAGAGCTCGAGGGTTACTGAAGCCGCAGAGAACAGCACAACTCCCGGCACATCATTATTAGATCACCGTGGACTTTAATTCAGGTTAAAAGTAATATTAGTAACATATGACTGAATCTATATCACTCTTAAAGCTTTCTGTAAATGAAAGAATCAGTGAAAATGAGGCACTTCAGTTGATTTTAAACAAAAACTCTGAACATAATCTGATCCAGACCAGGTTATTGGTTCAGCATCAGTAACCATGGTGATGTAGCCAGGTAGAAACAGAGCTAGACAGACAACATTTATGCTCACAATCACACATCTCCAGTTAACCTTGCATGCATGTTTTTAGACTGTGGGAGGAAGCAGAGAACCTGAAGACAACCCACACATGCCACAGTATTACTCTTATTTAAAGAATTATAATCTAATTAGATGATAAAGTAATAAATTATTTGGTATTTTAATGAAAATTCATTTTAGCAATTGTTTATAAGTCAACAATTATAGTTAAAAAAAGTGACAAATCAAACAGTCAATAAAATCTTCTACAGCTGAAACTAATGTAGACAATGTCGGGGGAGGAAGTAAAAGTAAAAAGCAGAGACGAAAACTAGTAAAATAAAACAGGAAGTGAATAACATTCAAGCTCACTTTAAGCTCAACAGTCAAATTCTGTTTTGTATTAATCTATTGTTTTGAATTTTTGTTTACATTTTATGTTTAAGTGAGGCAATGAGTCATATCACTATGACCAAATATA
>NW_024583754.1:40829-50773 GCF_018398535.1 Haplochromis burtoni
TATTTCATCTTTTCAGTCAGAAATAATCAATTGATCATATTTTTATTACTAAATTTTTCTGAAAATCAAATTCTGATTGTTAGAGTGAATTGTTAAATGTTGTCATTTTTATGTTTAGCATCTCTACCAGTGTTGGTCAAGTTACTGAAAAAAGTCTGTGAAGGTTCTCAGTCATCCAGGTCATCGTAGTCAAAGGAGCTTGCAAAGAAAAGCGTCTGGACTTCTTTAAGTTGCTTGAAGACGTTTCACCTCTCATCCGAGAAGCTTCTTCAGTCTAAGGTCAAATGGTGGAGAGTCCCAGATATAAACCTAGTGGGAGTAACCCCCCACAGAGGGACAAAAGGACCCCCTGATGATACTTGAAAAAAGTAATCAGTAACTAATTACTGATTACTTCCCCAAAAAAGTAATCCCGTTACTTTACTGATTACTTATTTTCAAAAGTAATTAATTACTTAGTTACTTAGTTACTTTTTAAAAACACGATTTACAACCTGAATAGGTGATAAAGCGATAGATCTTTCAGCCCAATTCTACTTTTTCTGCATAATCCATCATACAAAATGTAATCAAATGGAAAAGTCTCTTTTTAAAACTTGTTTTATTAGTTTTAATCTTTTAACTTTATGCATCAAGCAAAAATTTAATTATATGCAACATTCTCTGACTGGAAGAAATTAGTTTAACATTTAAACCTATTTTCTGCACATTCCAGCACATAAAATAAAATATTTTTTGTGTTTACACTCACTCTTTCAAATAGATGCAAGTAAAACACAGCAGAAAATAAATAAAGTCAAAGACTCAGCGGTCCTGTTGCTCTATTTTCACCTGTAAAGCAGGACTAGTAGGCGGAGGTTTACCCTGGTGCAGGTGTGCTGCGGTCAGTTGAAGAATCCGCGAGTTTCTCTGTGAATTTCCCATTACGTCGTTGCGCACTCGGTGCTTGTTTAGGAGTTTTTTTTCGCTGTAAAAAGAAGTTTTCTTCCCACGCACAACGGACGCTAATGTTTTTGTCACTTTTTATGGAATCAAACTCAAAGTAAGGTCAGTACTTCCACGCTTTAAACGCTGCACGCTCATACTCTCTCCCACAATCGATATGTGATCCATTGTTGATCTGCACACAGCTGTTGTCACTAACGGCGCACTCGCTTACGTCACTGTCGTGAGACATTCTCGCAAAAAATCACGGTTTTAGTAACGCAGTAACGCAGCGTTCCTACGGGAAAGTAACGGTAATCTAATTACCGTTTTTGCAATAGTAATCATAATCTAATTACCGTTTTTGCAATAGTAATCCCTTACTTTACTCGTTACTTGAAAAAAGTAATCAGATTACAGCAAGGCGTTACAAGTAACGCGTTACTGCCCATCTCTGATCTCTACATTGTTTTAACTATGTGATGAAAGGAATTCCACTGTCCCCCTTCCCAGATTCTCGAGGTTCTGGGTGGGGGGCTGTAGTGTTTTTATCACAGGCAACATACTTGTGAAGGTCTATTTGATGTTGGAAAACTTCCTGCCCTTTGTATGGTTTCACTGTGTTATCTAGGGTGAACCATACATTGGGTGTGGGGGAGACTGCCCTCTTTATGACCTAGGATGTTGTTCCTGCTTTATGACCCTATTCGGTCAGCAGGAGGACACACACACACACACACACACACACACACACACACACACACACACACACACACACACACACACACACACACACACTCTCACGTGCATACAGATGTTCACACATATACATACAATGCCTTGTCTTAAGAACCATGTGGGCAGTGCCTTGCTGTGATGTGTATTGTGTAAACTGTTTTCTCAATAAAAGGCAGCAAGCGGAGGACGGATTTGTGTTCATTTTCGTGGTAGACACCAACGAGGCCTCCCTTGCAAGTAAATCGATCGATCGCTGACTATCTTGTTTTCTTCATGACGAATAAGTCTCTAAACTAGCGGGACTTGTGGAAACACAGACCCAACACTGATATCTGAACAAACAGCTCTGTAAAAACCAGAACACAGGAATCGAACTAGAAGGTTTGGCGGATAAAGCACTGCTAAAATAAAGATTTTGGACTCAGAGGAGCAGATGGGACATTTCATTGCAAATGAAAGACAGAAAGTGAAAAAATATCACTAAAAACCCCAGACACTAATTTCTACATTAAGACTTTTTTTTTAAATCAATTTACTGTTTATGCAGTAATAGAAATCAGGTTTAACATGATCAGTGGAAAATTTTAAATCCTGACCTGAGAGTTTCCATTTTACAGTGTGGACTCTTCACTCCAGCAGACAGAAGCTTCACTCCTGAATCCTGCAGGTCAGAGTTACTCAGGTCCAGTTGTCTCAGACTAGAGGACTGGGAGCTGAGAGCTGAGGACAGAGCTTCATAGCCTCTATCTGAGAGCTTACAGTAACTCAGTCTGAAAAATGACAGATAAACATAAAAAAAAACACTGTTGTTAAATTGCAATGAGGGTGCACTAAAGAGTTATTAGATTGAGCAATTAATCCTGTTTTTTACTAAGGGACAACAAATGGATGACACTGACATTTGTTAACTGACAATGGTCAATCAATTCTGGTATTCTATTGCAAATGCCAATTGGGCTCCATGTGCCAGGCAGTGCATTAGCACCAAAGTAGCTGGCATATTGATCAATAACTCTCTCTGCACATTAAATTATCATAAAACTATTACAGAAGTTTAACTGACTTTTTTTCCCCATTTAATGGATTCTTATTGGTCAATTCTGTCAATTGATGAAAAGGACAACATAACTTGATCTCACCTCAGAGTATTCAGTTTACAGTGTGGACTTCTCAGTCCTGCAGAAAGAAACTCCACTGCTGGATCCTGCAGGTTGTTGTTACTCAAGTCCAGCTCTCTCAGCGTAGAAGACTGGGAGCTGAGAACTGAGGACAGAGCTTCATAGCCTCTCTCTGAGAGATCAGGGACACTCAGCCTAAACAACAAAAACAAAATAAAACCACAATTTGAATAACTGTAATTTGATAACAAACTGTTCTCAAATGACAAGTTAAATGGACTCTCCGACAAGTTACAGAGACTCAGTCTGGGGGAAGAGAAAATGTTTTAAAAGTCCACGTGGTAAAGAGATTAGAAATGTGGCAGATGATTATAACTTTAGACTAAAAAGGTCCCTGTCGCTCATATATTTAGTAAAAACAAGAATAAACGCTTATCTTGATTTGCTGAGAATTTTTATTGACTTCTTATGCTAATTCGTAAAGAATATGACTTCATCTCACCTGAGAGACTGAAAAACAATCAAGCATGCATGATTGATCAGCAGCTGCAGATCCTTGGAACTGTACTGGTGATGCTGATTGTAACATATAGAAGTGAGCTCATCTTCAGCTGAGCAGTACACTGATGCAGAGCAATAAGACCAGAGGAGGAATGAGGGAGTTGATCACCTGAGATCTTCCAGTTAAAGGCTGTTACTGGTCCCACTAACTCATTTATTCAGAGTCTAGTATTCAGAGTGGCCTTTAACTAGTTTAAGGCTGTATGATGTTCAGTGTTTGCTGTTTAATGTTTTTATCTTCTGTGTTTTTATTGCCTGTTTCTATTGTAAAGCACTTTGTGGTTTTCGACCTGTGAAAGCTGCTGTATAAATAAATTTTATTTACAGGATGATTCTGGACATGACTTTGATAAAAGCTGACACCCAGATATGTTTAAGACACTCTGACATTTACTGCTGCTATCAAACATCAACTATAATATACTGTATTTAGTGTTGATGATCATGTAAATAAATATGTTTTTAAGGGTCCATCACACATGACACTGTTTATGTTATAAATAAAAGCCTGATCACATATTTACTTACAGAGCTTTGTTGGAGGCTTTGACCACTGGCAGCAGCCTCAGAAGAGCCTCCTCTGAAGCAGAGTATTTCTCAGGTCAAACACATCCAGATCTTCTGATGACAGTAAGATGAAGACCAGAGCTGACCACTGAGCAGGAGACAGTTCATCTGTGGAGAGACGTCCTGATCTCAGGGACTGTTGGATCTCCTCCACTAGAGAACGATCATTCAGTTCATTCAGACAGTGGAACAGATTGATGCTTTTCTCTGCAGACAGATTCTCACTGAGCTTCTCCTTGATGTACTGGACTGTTTCCTGATTGGTCTGTGAGCTACTTCCTGTCTGTGTCAGCAGACCTCGTAGGAGAGTCTGATTGGTCTGCAGTGAAAGACCCAGGAGGAAGCGGAGGAACAAGTCCAGGTGTCCATTTGGACTCTGTAAGGCCTTGTTCACAGCATTCTGGTAGAAGTGTTTCTCTGCAGATTCTCTTGTTTCAGATTCTTGGAGGTTGTTTGTTGTTGTTCCAGCAGATTGAGTCCAGAGTTGATGAAGGTCAGATGGACATGAAGAGCAGCCAGAAACTCCTGAACACTCAGATGGATGAAGCAGAACACCTTGTCCTGGTACAGTCCTCTCTCCTCTTTAAAGATCTGTGTGAACACTCCTGAGTACACTGAGGCTGCTCTGATATCGATGCCACACTCTGTCAGGTCTGATTCATAGAAGATCAGGTTTCCTTTCTGCAGCTGATCAAAAGCCAGTTTTCCCAGAGACTCAATCATCTTCCTGCTCTCTGGACTCCAGTGTGGATCTGTCTCAGCTCCTCCATCATACTTGACCTTCTTCACTTTGGCCTGAACCACCAGGAAGTGGATGTACATCTCAGTCAGGGTCTTGGGCAGCTGTCCTCCCTCTCTGGTTTCCAGCACATCCTCCAGAACTGTAGCAGTGATCCAGCAGAAGACTGGGATGTGGCACATGATGTGGAGGCTTCGTGATGTCTTGATGTGGGAGATGATCCTGCTGGCCTGCTCCTCATCTCTGAATCTCTTCCTGAAGTACTCCTCCTTCTGTGGGTCAGTGAACCCTCTGACCTCTGTCACCATGCCAACACAGTCAGGAGGGATCTGATTGGCTGCTGCAGGTCGTGTGGTTATCCAGAGGCGAGCAGAGGGAAGCAGTTTCCCCCTGATGAGGTTTATCAGCAGCACATCCACTGAGGTGGACTTTCTAGGGTCAGTTAGGATTGTAGTTTTGTGGAAGTCCAGAGGAAGTCGACACTCATCCAGACCATCAAAGATGAACACAACCTGGAAGTCTTCAAAGCTGCAGATTCCTGCTTCTTTGGTTTCAGTAAAGAAGTGATGAACAAGTCCCACCAAGCTGAACTTTTCCTCTTTCAGCACATTCAGCTCTCTGAAAGTGAATGGAAATATGAACTGGATGTCCTGGTTGGCTTTGTCTTCAGCCCAGTCCAGGCTGTATTTCTGTGTTAAGACTGTTTTCCCAATGCCAGCCACTCCCTTTGTCAGCACTGTTCTGATTGGTTCATCTCTTCCAGGTGAGGCTTTAAAGATGTCTTCTTGTCTGATTGTTGTTTCTGGTCTGTCTGGTTTCCTGGATGCTGTTTCAATCTGTCTGACCTCATGTTCATCATTGACCTCTGCAGTCCCTCCCTCTGTGATGTAGAGCTCTGTGTAGATCTGATTCAGAAGGGTTGGGTTTCCTGCTTTAGCGATGCCCTCAAACACACACTGGAACTTCTTCTTCAGTGCAGATTTAAGGTTACGTTGACATACCGTAGGAAAATGTTCTGGAAAAAGAATGCAAAACATTACGTCTCATTTTTTTAAAGCATGGATATTTGGCTACATGTTGGTCCATCTCTTAAGACAATAACAAATGTTCTTGTCATTTATATTTTCATTTATCCATTTATATTTTTCCGCTTATCCAGGGCCGGTCAAGGAGGCAGCAGCCTAGGTAGAGAAGCCCAGACAACCCTCTTCATGACCACTTCCTCCAGCCTGTCTGGGGGAACATCAAGGTGTTCCCAGGCAAGCCAAGAGATATAATCTTTCCTGTGTTTCCTGGGTCTGCCTCGGTGGGACATGCCCAGAACACCTCACTTAGTAGGTGCCCAGGAGGCATCCTTGTCAGACCCAAACGACCTCAACGGGCTCCTTTCGATGTGGAGGAGCAGCGGCTCTACTCTGAGGCCATCCCAGGTGGCCGAACTTCTCACCCTATTACTAAGGCAGAAGCCAGCAGCCCTTCAGAGGAAGCCCATTTCCACTGCTTGTATCTGCAAACTTGCTCTTTTGGTCACTAACAACATGACTATAAGTGAGGTTAGGGATGTAGATCGACAAATGAGACTTTCGCTTTTAAACTCAGCTCTCTCTTCATCATGACGGACTGGTACAGTGTCCACATCACTGCAGCAGCAGTACCACCAATCCGTCTGTTCTCCCGTCACTTGTTAACAAGGCCCCGAGATACTTGAACTCCACTTGGTGCAGGAACTCATTCCTGTCCCGGAGTGAGCACTCAACCCTTTTCCGGCTAAGGACCATGGCCCCAGATTTGGAGGTGCCGATTCTCATTTCCACCACTTCACAATCAGGCATGAACCGTTCTGGTACAAGCTGGAGGCCATCACTTGATTAGGGTAGCAGAACCACATTATCTGTGAAAAGCAGAGATCAGATTCTGAGACCACCCAAGGGAAACCCTTCCGCCACTTGTTGGAAATTCTGTCCATAAAAATTACGAAGAGAATCTGTGGCAAAGGGTAACATGGGCAGAGTCCATCACCCACCAGAAACAAGTCCGGCTATGCTAACCAAGCTCCTGCAACAGGTGTATAAGGACCAAATACCCTTAGCAACAGGCCAGACACTCCATACCTCCTAAAAGGTCACTCAGAGTGACACTTCTGAATGCCTTCTCCAGGTCCACAAAACACATGTAGACTGATTGGACAAACACCAATACATCCTCAAGTATATTTGAGAGGAAAAAGAGCTGATCCATTGTTCCACAACCTGGATGAAAACCACATTTTTCTTCCTGCATTCGAGGTTCAGACGGACAGATGGACTCTCCTTTCCAGCATCCTGGCATAGCCTTTCCCAGGTAGGCTAAGGAGTGTGATCCCCCTATATTTGGAACACACCCTTGAGACCCCCTTCTTAAAGATGGGGTACCGGAGGAAATCCCCTAGCAAAATTGTATAGAGGCGTGTCAACCAAGACAGCCCTATAACATCCAGAGTCTTCAGGAAACCTCATCCACCCCAGGTGCTCTACACTGTAAACCCTAAAGTACAATGGGCTGAAAAGTTTTATAATCATAGAAATCAAAAGTAGCAACCAAGTCAAAACACCGTAAAAAAAAAATAAAAAAAAATAAAGAGATTCAACTTTTACTTAAGTGATCTTTATTAGAATAGAAAGTTATGAGTAAATAAAACCTTTGTGTCAAAGTTATTAAGTTAAGAGACTTGATGACATCATGGCGTATATTCGTGAACCTGAACTACATACTCTGAAAAGTTTTCAAGATGGCGGAGGTCTGAAGCAAAGCGAAGTGAAGAAAAGCAAAGCAAGAAGATATGTAAGTAAAATGAAAGACAACGTTTTCTGTTTGTTTTTTTATTCTTTGAGCTGCTGTCGATTGTTACCAGAGGAATGTTGCGTCCGTGTTGAGTCATTTCAGTTGAAAAACTGAAGTGTTTTGTCGACGAGTCGGTGCACATTTTGGAGCTAACTGCTCACTATTTTAATACAAGCCTAAATTGAGACTAAAATGCCAGTGGCAGCCACGTACCAGTTGTTGGGAATTATTATTGCCAGTGGTTTACTTATTTTCACCATAAGCTTTGTGATATGCTAATTGTTACATTTTGGCGAAATATGTTTTACATATTAAGCTAATAACCGCCGCGGTGTAAATGTGGGCTAAGCTAGCTGTCTCATGGTAACGTGAGTTGTGGTTTTTCTTTTCGTTTGAACAGCTTGAAGTGGGATTTGAGCATTAAACAAAGTTATCGCCAAGCTCCGAGGTAAGTTTTTTTTTTTATTGTATTTGAATATTCTTGTATTATTTGTGTACTGAAGAAGACAAAATAAAGGTCGGCAAAATTATATATGAATCCCTCCCGGGCCAAGTAACCATTCACCTACATCGAGCACATTTGGCTTGAATGCATAAAAAATACACAAAATGTGACATAATAAGCCAAATGGGGTCCTGTCTTAGGTTCCATTGTCTGCAAATCTGAAACAGAAGCATGCGTATTAAAAAAGGAGCACGGGAGTTCCAGTGTTTACAAAATTAAGAGCTGTGCTGGTCAATAATCCAAATGTGCAGACAATATAACCTAACTAGAAAGCAATGTTATGTGGCAGAGCACATTAACTCCAACAATTGTATACTCCAGCACATCCTGTTGCAAATAAATATTGAACTCCCCTTTGCTGGTCTTAAGTTGTAATGGCTGTGTCATTCCTGACCTTAGCTGAAAATGTCATCCAATCACATGCTGTCATTTTTGTGTAAATTGCTAACAAATACACACAAACCAATGCTGCAGAAAACGTTCCTTCCCTGTTGGAATTTCTAATAATTAAGCATCTTTTTTCCGTGTAACTATTAAATCTGTGTTTTTAATTCAAAATTGTTTTTGTCCTTTGCAGATCAAAAAATCACCAGAGCCAGACATCAGCAACACCTCTGTTGGTATTCTGACCATTGTCAACAGTATGAGCCCAACGCACTTCAGTCCGGTCAATGCAGCAGTTGTAGTGGAAGATGAGCTTGTGATAGGCGACATTCCCAAGTGGGCTGATGCATTTGTCTTGTTGTTCCGATTGTTTTATGTCTTGCATCTGGTTAACACATTCACATTCA
This sequence comes from Haplochromis burtoni, assembly GCF_018398535.1. Taxonomy (NCBI): domain Eukaryota; kingdom Metazoa; phylum Chordata; class Actinopteri; order Cichliformes; family Cichlidae; genus Haplochromis; species Haplochromis burtoni. The sequence continues at coordinate 49,593 of NW_024583754.1, forward strand.
TCCAGAAACTACTGATGGGCCTTGAGGATGGTAAACAGATGAAACCATCTTCGCCTCAAAAACAATCTTTTACTGCCAGAGTAGCACGTACAGGTGCTGGCACTATACTGCTGGCAAAATTCAAACTGTTCCAATGAAGTTGATGCCTCACATGACTAGTTGTACTAAACTGTAGTAAAGTTTCATACAAAGTTCTGTAGGTTTAGGACATCTGCTGCTATCTGTTCCCCATAGCCTGAGTACCATTGATGTTAAGTTAGACTCTTTTTCTCCAATTGCTCTTTCTGAGTTAACTTCAATAATTACTTCCTCCAAACCTTTAGACCCCATTCCTACAAAACTGCTCAAAGAAGTCCTGCCATTAATTAATTCTTCGATCTTAAATATGATCAACCTATCTCTAATAATCGGCTATGTACCACAGACCTTCAAGCTGGCTGTAGTTAAACCTTTACTGAAAAAGCCATCTCTTGTCATGGTCCTGGGCCATGTTGGCCCAGTATTCTTAGTTTTTGTGCGTTTTGTATTTTATTCCCTAGTTATGCCTTGGTTCCTAGGTTATTTAGTTAAGATGTTCCTTATTTGGTTACCTCCTGTGTGCCCCTGTGTATCTGAGCCCTCGTCTCTCCTTGTGTTTTATTCCATGTTTTCCCCAGCCTGTTATGTCTGTGTTCTCCCCGTGCTCTCTCTCCTCCTGTCTGAACCTCTGTGTGCTTCCTGTTTTACTTTGACAGTCTCTCGTCAGTATGCGTCATGTTGTGTTCACTCCTGCCCTGTCTCGTTATGATTATCTGTGTCAGCTGTGTTCCCCGTGTGCTCCCACTTCCCTCGTTAACCCTCTGTGTATTTATGTGCATGTCTCCATCAGGTCAGTGTCGCGTTCTCAATGTCTCCTCCCCGAACCTATGTGTCTTTCTGTGTTCCCTCGGTGTTCTGTTAGTATTCCCAGTTTAGTTCTGTTTCGTTGTGAACCCTGCAATAAAGCAGTGATTTTGAGTTCAGTTCCTGCCTCCGTGAGTTTTGCGTTTGGGTCCTCATCTGCCTCCACACAGCCAGTTCATGACATCTCTAGACCCAGCAGTCTTAGCTAATTATAGGCCAATCTCCAACCTTCCTTTCATATCAAAAATCCTTGAAAGAGTAGTTGTCAAACAGCTAACAGATCATCTGCAGAGGAATGG
>NW_024583755.1:0-11480 GCF_018398535.1 Haplochromis burtoni
CATGATCAGAATTATTAAATAAAACTGATCACATCATTTCATGCTTCATGAGCTGCTTCTGTAGTTACTGTAGAACAAGGAAGTCCTTCAAGTTACATTATAGTTACACTGAATACAGACAAACAACTAGTACTGAACTAAGGTCTGTCCTCTGCTCTGTTCACACAAACACCAACATTTTATTTCAGCTTTTCACTCATAAATTCATCAGTAACTCTGTGAAACTTCAGACCTGCAGTTGGTCCTCGTGGTGTTTGAACTTGAATTCAGCCTGATTTGTTTTTCATGTCTTCTCCTCCATCATCAGTTATCAGGAGAGCAGACAGTCAAAGTACAAGAATTCAAACAAACACAGAGATTCTACTTACAGAGCAGACACAGCACAGATGTTTCCTTCATCGTCCTTCTCACTCATTTGAGCTTTTTTTCATTTCTGTCACTGACACCAAGTAAAGCCCGCCCTCTTCCTCTGAGTCTGTTTCTTTCTATATTTGTACAAACACGTTCACAGAGCGTGTGTCTTTGAGATTCATGCATTAAAGCTATTTTAAAAGACTACAACCAGTTACAATATTTAATCCAACGTTTAATGATTCAATTCAGTTTTATTTATCTAGGGTCAAATCCCAACAACAGTCACAAACCCAGATAATACAGAGAAAACCCAACAAGTGGACAATCGCTTGGAAGAGAGACAGAGGTTAATAACAGATATGATTCAATGCAGAGAGGTCTATTAACACATAGTGAGTGAGAAAGGTGACTGGAAAGGAAAAACTCAATGCATCATGGGAATCCCTGGCAGCCTACATCTATTGCAGCATAACTAAGGGAGGATTCAGGGTCACCTGGTCCAGCCCTAACTATATGCTTTAGCAAAAAGGAAAGTTTGAAGCCTAATCTTAAAAGTAGAGATAGTGTCTGTCTCCTGAATCCAAACTGGAAGCTGGTTCCACAGAAGAGGGGCCTGAAAACTGAAGGCTCTGCCTCCCATTCTACTTTTAAATACTCTAGGAACAACAAGTAGGCCTGCAGAGCGAGAGCGAAGTGCTCTAATAGGGTGATATGGTACTACAAGGTCATTAAGATAAGATGGGGCCTGATTATTTAAGACCTTGTATGTGAGGAGCAGGATTTTGAATTCAATTCTGGATTTAACAGGAAGCCAATGAAGGGAAGCCAAAACAGGAGAAATATGCTCTCTCTTTCTAGTCCCTGTCAGTACTCTTGCTGCAGCATTTTGGATTAGCTGAAGGCTTTTCAGTGAGTTTTTTGGACATCCTGATAATAATGAATTACAGTCGTCCAGCCTGGAAGTAATAAATGCATGAACTAGTTTTTCAGCGTCACTCTGAGACAGGATATTTCTAATCTTTAGAGATGTTGCGCAAATGGAAGAACGCAGTCTTACATATTTGTTTCTCTCTTTCTAGTCCCTGTCAGGACTCTTGGTGTTCTGCTTTATTTATTCTTTTGGTAAATTCAGAGCTTTGGCTTTTGTTTTTCACTACACATTGTGTTCTTGTTCATATCTTTATATAGCAGTAGTAGTAGTGAGCTGTCTAAGTGTTTGTTTCTCCCTGTTGTCCTTTGTCTTTGTCATCCTACCAAGTGGAGGCTTGGTTCTCTCTTTGTCTCTCATTTTGTGTTTTACTTTGAAGGATTGGTGTCCTCAGATCGATTCCTTTATTGCTTCTGACTTCAGCTGGTTATTTTCAATTCACAGTCTTTAGAGAGCTGATGAGCTGTACCATGAAACTATGGTAAAGAGTTACTGAAGCTAGGCTAAGAAGAGAGATGGCGATAAGTGACAGCAGTCATCGCGCTCATAAAAACCTCTACAGCTGTGCTGTTTGCTTTGAGAGCATTACACTGTTGTCATTTATCAAAGGTGTAGCATTATCAATATAAAGCCCACCTTTCTTCTCTATAAACACTTTTACACTGTGAACAGTTTTGAGGCTGCTCTCTGAGTCCAAGACCAAAATATGACCTTTCCACTTTTTTAGTGAATTTTAATCTGTTTGTCATTCCCCCAAAAGAAATCAGCAGTGATGTGAAGTGTGACATGTTCTAGTTTCTAAGCTGAACTGCAACCTAACTAATGTCCCAGTGATGACCTGGTGGACATTTATGAAGCAGCTGCTCTGCTGTAACAGCCGGTGTGTCACGGTTTGCCGGGGCAAGCCGTGTGGAGTTGTAGAAAGGACCCAAAAGGCGGCAGCTCTGGTGCAGATGAGTATTTATTTACAAGGGAGGGTACAAACAGCAATGGTGGGAAAACATGAAACTGGAAACCTAAACTGGGTAAACTAATAACACAAACCAGAAATGAAGATGCAGGGAGATTCGGGGAAATACACAAGAGATGCAGGGAGACCGAGGGGAAACAACACAGACGAACCAGCAACTACCCTGACAGAAGACACAACTTAAATACACTCAGAGAACACAGGGAGATTACACACAGGTGGGGAACACAGCTGGGAGTGATTACGTGACGAGACTAGGGAGGCAAACTGAAAACACATAAGACGCAGACCTTCACAATAAAACAGGAAACACATACACGCAATGACATAACACACCAACTTAACACAGACTGGGGGACACAGAACATAGGAACATGAACCATGAAACAGAAGAGTACAAACACCCAAGGTGACCAAAACCACAGAATACTAATAAACTAAACTAAATCATGACACGGTGTCACAATGAGATGGGAGCACGCTATCAGTGTTATTCATGATCATTTCAAGTTTCTGGCTCTGTGTTGATGATTTTGTAGTTTATCAGACACTAAAAAGAAATTCTCTCTCTTTTTATCCCAAATTATTGAATGTGACAGCATAAAAGTGACTGATTGTAAAACATTGAAAAGACAACTTACAGAATCAGGTTTATTCTCCTCTGTGCATGTTTAGTTATGAAGCACAATATGTAGCTATGATTAAAAATCCACATTTTGAGTTTTTAAAAAGCTAATTTTCAAATTTAACGAGATTTTATTTAAAAAAAAAAAAGCAGTATATGTGCTTACAAAGCACAAATTCAACACTTCTGTTGTTTGAGCACAGAGAAATAAAAACTGCTGCGTCAAAAACACCCATCGTGAAACAAAGCTTTTCTGCAGCCACTGAATGATGCTTCCGCTATATTCAGTGTGCAGGAGGTGGGAGGGAGGTGTGTGTCAGTTAGCCACAATCAAACTAGTCAAATTTTCCATCTGACAGTTTTTAGAAACCCACAGAACCACACAAAGAAAACCAGTGAAACCAGATCACTGACATGGAAACAAGAGGCAACAACCATGAATAAAACTACAACAATTACAACCAGTTAGCGAGGGCAGAGAACATATTAACATAGTGCTGATTTTGCATATGTCTGTGAAGAGACCAAGGAGTGAGTGTTTCTGAAAGCAAGGTGTGGAATTTCCTGCATTGTCTTTCTTCTCCTTTAGAGTGTTGGGCCCACTGAGCCTTGTCCACAAACTTGTAAACCTCTTCTAAGATCGGAGAGGGTAGAAGGGTTTCCAGTTCCTGCAGAGTCTGGCTAATCTTGCTCTGGAGGGCATCTATAGTGAAATGGACCTGTCTTATCCTTTCACTTAGAAGCTGATTTTGTGCTCTCCGTAGAATCAAGTCTGCTCTGTATCCCCTGACAGTGGATCCAAGGCGCAAACTCTTAGGAACAACTCTGCTTTGTCTGCATCTTAGGTTGAAACGAAGATGGTTCCTATAATCCGCTAGTTTCCGAGATTCCTTTTCATACTCCCGCACCAGAGTGTTCCTCCCAAAATGCACAGCAATATGTCTGCATATGGGTCCTTTGGTCTGAGGTTCTGGAGGGACCAGTTAGAGACCAGCATCTGGATGTCAGTGGTTGGACTGGTGGACTACTTCAGTGAAGAGTAGACGACGTCTGGGTCTGGTTTGAAGTCTGAACACAAACACACACACAGTTCAAACAATTTGATTTAAGATTGTGCTTTACAACTTCTGTCACCGCTGTAGATGAAAAGTAAAGTATCATGCCTCTGTGCTGGGTCAAGCCACAGGACTTCACCCACAACACATGTTATGGTCTCCCTTGCAGTGTAACGAGCCCGAGCAAGATTCCAGTCCTATCTAACCACATGCTCCATTCATTGCTTGAAGTAGATTTTCCTTTGTGTAAGGGTTTCAGTCGTATACTTTACATCTCCATGCTGAGAAAAACTCCTCGATACGGTTCAAAAAGGGAGAGGATGATGGAAGAAACACATTGATAAAATGCTGCTCATTGTGAAACCAATACATAATATTTTCCCGCTATCTCACAGTGTTTTGTATTTATTTCTGTAGTGTGTAATCGTTGCTAAGATGTGTTTGCAAACTGGCTGGCTTTGTGTGGTTTTTGACAGTAGCGCTTGATTTTGAGAAACGTTCAAATAGTTTGGGGTCAAATGATTGGCTTCACAAGACAAGTTGAAGGTTATGTGGGTGTAGCTTGTATTTCAAAGTTTGTGTTTAGTGCTTTGAGACAAAGAGATGAGATTTTAAGAAATGTGTTTTAGCAATTCAGAAAAACTGTAATATATATTAGCGTCCTGTCTCAAAGTGTTGTGTAACACCTCTTATGACAGTTTTTTCTGATTGTCTAAGCCAGTGGTTCCCAAAGTTCTTTTTGCTAGGCCTTTGCTAGGCCCCTTTGTTTTACAAGAAAAATGTTCACCCCCCCCCCCTTCTCACACGCACACGTCTTCCAACCACACACACCCATATTTTGCTCCATTGCGGTTTCTTTCACACCTCAAACATTTAGTCAACAATTAAGCAAATACAAGTAATCTGCAATAAATTACAGGTAGTAGTAAAAGAAACTACTAGCTCTTTTACGCTGCGTCCGCACCTACACAGGTATTTTTGAAATCGCAGCTGTTTCGTCCACATGTAAACAGCGTTTCGAATCACCGAAAACTGAGATTTTTTTTCCTGTGTAATAATATTCAACATTGTTATCAATTGATTTTTCAAAAAATGCCTCTCTGTGCAAAATGGGTTTAAAAATATAAACAACTGTGGGATACTGTTGGTCCGTGATTTAAACAGCCCAGCGCTGCTCCCGACGAAGGGAAAACCAATCCTGCAGGGGAGACCTACCTCGGCACTTGTGCAGGTGAAACCAAAGGGAAGATATGCTTCACCATATTTTCTAGTCTTTGGCTTAGAATGAAGTTGGTTTGGAAACATATTCGATGCTTCATCTCCTGCTTTGCATTTCTGTGGGCGCCTGTGCTAGCAGTGTCCAAGTGTTTTGTCCCCTCCCCTTTTCACACCGCGCCCCCTCTGCAATGGCTCTGCGCCCCCCACTTTGGGAAGGTCTGGCCTAAACCCTAACTGTGATTCGTATAGCACTAGGGATGGGTACCGGTGTCGTTCTACATAAACGGTAGTAACCAGACCGAAAAGCAGCGCACATTTCGGTGCTTTATTTCGGTGCTTTTTTTTTCCTGAGCTGTGATACACTTTAGATTCTAGCCAATCATTTTACGTTTCCGAGGATAGTAGGCGGGTCCAGGTACGTACGTTCTTTTAGAGCAGAGCTACAGATTAAAAATGCCCAAGCGAAGCGGTCAAAGTCTGGCTGTACTTCACAGCAAAAGATGCAAACTCAGCAGCAACAAGTGCTTTAAGCTGATACTGTGATACTGTCAAAGGAGGTAACACCTCGAATCCGATGAAACACCTGGCGACGCATAGCGTTTTTTTTAAAAGCCGAGAAATGCGCCGTATTTGATAGCTTGCTGCGAGACCTCACACCGAGCACATCTACTGCGGGTGTGGTGCCTGTTATCGGACCCGGAGTTAGCAACATCCCCCAAAAACCCGAAGAGGAGAGTCCTGGCCCCTAGCCCTGCCAGTGTAGCAGAAATGATGAGGATGATGATGCAGCAGCAGCCGTTCTTCTCTGCGTGAGTAGCTTAATGTTGTTCGTGTGTAATTTACGTTGAGTAGGCTAACCACGTTATTACATTAATGCATGTAAGGTGAACTAGCAAACATCATCATAGCTACATGCGGCTGTCTTCTTGTTTGATGGCAGATACTCCCTTCACCCTGGCCAAAAAGGCTAAAATGACCAAAGAAAAAGTGGAAAACAGTTAAACATGAGAGGTTTTTGGACAAAGTTTGTGTTTTTTCCATTGTTTAAGCACTGCTTCCAGCCAAGAGTGATACCATATATGCCCCATAGCTGCAGAAAAGGCTAACATTGTTATCTTTTTACAAAAAACAGCTGAACATGAGAGGTTTTTGGACCAATTTTGTGTTCTCCATTCTTTAAGCACCGGTTTGAGCACCGTTTAAGCACCGGCACCGTTTCAAAAGTACCGAGTTTGGCACCGGTATCGGATAAAACCTAAACGATACCCATCCCTATAAATAGCTACAAACTTTACATATAAACTATTACATACATTTAGGACTAAACCACTCATCTGAAGTTTGAATAGCACTAACTTGTTTGCACTCAGTTCTTTGTAACACATTGCAAGCCTAAGCACTATAAGCTACAGGTAAGCTGTGTGTCGGAGTACAATGGAGGGAGCAGAAAGAGTAGAAGAGTAGATAGAGGAGGCCGGAGGAAGAGGACGTGGAGGTGAAGAAGTAGGATGAAGAGGACGACAAGGACAAGGAGGGAAGTACGAGGGAGGAGGGGGAGAGAGGGAGAGGGTAGGAAGAGTAAGAAATAGAATTGCTGATGACATCAGAGCTACAATAGTGGACCATGTAATCAACCTGGAATGACCCTGAGGGAGCTGGCCAACGGGTCAGCCTAACTTGAGCGCTACACTGTAGCAAGCATCATAAGGACATTTTCAAATGAGAATCGGTTAGTACAGTCACTTTGCACTAAGATTTGTAGCACTGCCATATGCCTAATGAGAAACACAACAATACCATAGATGTAAAAATACTGAAATTGTTACTTTACAGAATTGCTAGATGACCAGATGCTGGGGCAGAGGAAGCATGTTCACTGCAGACCAAGAAACACATATACAGTGTTGGGGAGTAACGGAATACATGTACCGCCGTTACGTATTTAAAATACAAAATATGAGTAACTGTATTCCGTTACAGTTACCGTTTAAAAAGGTGGTATTCAGAATACAGTTACTTTGTTGAAATAAATGGATTACACTGCGGTACTTTCCTGTTTCATATTGTCGCGGGTCAGGACTGTTTGGGTTTTGTTTGACAGCTACGTTCTGTTGTTCCAGGCGGCAGCGTTACGGTTGCCATGGTTACAGGGCGACGCTCTCTCTCTCTCTGCGACTGTGTGTTTCCTGGGTGAGAGAGCGCCTTTTCTTGTTGTTGTTGTTGTGCTAAGCTAACAGGCAGAATGCTACAAGCATAGCTCTAAAGAATGTAGCATCATGGGCAGTGTAGTCCGTGTTGCAGGGAGAATGGACTGCCATACACGTTATGGGTCTGTGAGCGCGAGGAGGGAGAAAAAGGGGAGTGGAAAGGTACGAGTTGTCATCGAGGAAAAACGGGAGCTGGAAGCATGTAAATATAATAATAACCACTGCAGCCAAGAAGAGTGCCTGACGAGCCCAGTTGTAAGTAAGCTATTAAGACTCGACTGTACACCGTGTTCGTGTTTTCCTCCGAAAACAATAAGTTCCGTTGGAGCAGCCTTTCAACGCCTCTCTCTGTCTTTCGCAAGAAAAGTTGACCCACACAACAAAGTAAAGCTATTTTTCGGCTACGAGCCGACAGGGACCCCGCCGTATTAGTCAGAGGTCCCTTTACTACAGTTCGGAGTCGCGGACCTTCAGTAATAGTAATAAATCACACAGCAATAGTACATTCACGTTGTTGTAAAAAGCATGATAATATATTAAGTAATCCAAAGTATTCAGAATACGTTACTGTCATTGAGTAACGTAACGGAATACGTTACAGAATACATTTTGGGGCATGTATTCTGTATTCTGTAATGGAATACATTTTAAAAGTAACCTTCCCAACACTGCGCATATAGTCAATATGGTGATTGCAAATAATTCTATAAGGCTACGCAAATTTCAGCAGACCATAATTGAGGATGACACCACCTTTCAAAACATACAAAATGTGAGCATTTCTGTATGAGGTCGTGTTCTTGCTTGCAACAGAATCCGAATGAAACAAATCTACGGAGCACCTTTGGAAAGAAACAGTGAACGTGTAAAACAGCTGCGATATGACTATGTGCAGGTAAGCTATAGTATCATTGGTACTGAATCTGGAAGTGCACACTGTAGTGCTGTGCATGTGCCTGCTGTGCTGAATTAGTTTTGTCTTGTCTAGAGAGTGATGGAGCTAGAGGCAGATGGGTCATGGGCATTTTTTTGTGGATGAGGCTGGTTCTCACCTCACTAAGACAAGAAGGCGTGGCAGGAACATTATTGGACACCGTGCCATAATCAGTGTCCCAGGACAACGTGGTGGTAACAGAACTATGTGTGCAGCTGTAAGTCAAAATGTGTTTGTTGGGTTTAACGAGGCACAAACGCCGCTGGAACACAAGCCCAAACTCCACGACAAAACAAAACAAGACAGAGCGCTTTGTCTTTGTGGCTCGCGAGGGAAGTCAGCCCAGGCCTTCACCTGTCCTTAGTCAACTTCTTCGCTACAGCCTTTTTTATTGTCAGCAAGCAATCATTCATGAATATGCAATTACAAATCCATGTGACATTCTTAAGCAGGCACATCTGAACAACATCAGTGTCTGTATTCTGTGTGTGTGTGTTTCCAGCTATACCATACATAGACATATGACCTTTCAATTAACTTAAACTGTACTGTGTATGAGGTATGCAGAAAAGCAGAAGTAAGCATCTCGCTAAATGATAAGAACAGGAACTTGAAATAGATCATCTCTCAAACGAACACTTAAAGGTGTGAAGTCATGCACTTTCAGGAAGAGCAAAGTCTAGTTCCTAAAGCTATAATGGAAATTATAACGTCAAGGCTGCTTCCTCTCATCTCATGGTACACAAGTGCACACAGAGTTTTAACAGACCTGACAAGGATATGATTTTTATCAGCATACAAATGATTATATGTTTCAAAGCACAAATGACAATATAAAAACTATCATTTTCAACAGTGTTGTTCACCATAATGCAACCCTGGGCCCATATAACACTGCACGCATTATTACATTCCTGGACACCTTACATGACATGCTCACTACTGTTCAGAGACCAGAGCAGACCAGATACGTCATCATATGGGACAATGTTAGTTTCCATAGGGCTGCTTTGGTCCGCAACTGGTTTACAGATCACCCACCCCTCACTGTACTCAACCTCCACCCATACTCTCCATTCTTGAATCCAATTGAAGAGTTCTTCTCTGCCTGGCGCTGGAAGGTCTATGACCGTCATCCCCATCAACACATTGCCCTTTTACAGGCAGTGGAAGAGGCATGTGGGGATATTGACCAGGCATCATGTCAGGCCTGGATACGCCATTCCAGAAGATATTTTTACCTTGGACTAGAGTACATTGCATGTGATGTATGCAAAATTTTGTGGCCGGACGCAGAGAGACGACGCGATGTAGACTGATTTCTTTTTTTCCTCAGTGAAATTCATTGTATTGTAAATTTCCAATTACTATAAACTAATCTCCTGCAATATTGTTCATGGTTTTCCTTTTAAGATTTACTCTTTCATATTTATGACACCAGCATAATAAATTCCTTCTGGCTCACTATCTAAATTCTGGATTTATCTTTTATAAAGTCAATAATTTAACAGTTTGTCTATCTGTGATTTTGATCAGCTAACATGTTAGTCATTAGGTTACTGCTTTGTCAGGTCCCTTTATCTCACATTCGACTTCATGTTGAAATATTTTAAACTTTTAAAATAATCCTAACAGTTTTCATATAAAGATTTGTGAGTGGCAGCAGTTTCAGGTCTGTTATCAGCTGTTCTGTCTGCAGTGACGTCCTCTGTGTGTGTTTTACTGTGCAGACACTGATCCAGCTGCAGTTTACTCAGCAGTGAGAACTGAAGACATCACTTATGGAAAAATCATCACAGACAAGAACAAACGATCACAGATAAGAGGTAAAGCTGCTCTTCTTCACTTCTACAGTCAGGTTTCTCTCAAATCTAAATATTAGAGTGCTGATGTTTCCCCTGCAGCCTCCCTGGACACGTCTATGCCAGGGTGCTGGACAGGGGATAAAACCTTGGGTTCAGGAGGAGCTTCTTGTGGTCTTGTAACACTGGACCAGGTCTTTATTCGTCTGTATTCAAGTGTGCTTCAGAGGTTTCCAAACTTCAGCTGCATCTCTTTGGGTGATTTGCCAGTGTGCTTCAGGAATATTGAGTATCTAGCCTGCTGCTCTTTGGTCTGTCTCCACCTGGAGGTGACATCACGACCTGGTGGAGCTTTTACTTCTGTGTTTATAGGCCCAACTGTGGCACATCTGCACTTTTGTTTGGTTAATCTGATGGTAAACTCAGGGAAAGTCTGCTGCAACTCAGCCATAGGTCCACCTTTCATAGATCAGCTGTCCTGTTTGGTGCAACAGAACACAGGTAGTGCTGTAACTCAGCCATGTGTACCAAAACTGCCAAAATGAGGCCCAGATGGGTCTGCTGTCTGTTTCTGATACATGAATTTATTGCTAACATGAGTCGTATAAAGAAGAAGGCTGAACAGACCAAAGAGTGTTTTCAGCCTCTCAAACTGTCCTTTAATGAAATGAATCCTTTAAAAACTTTGTAATTATTTAATTTCTAAAAACTGAGTTCAGTAAAACGATAAAACTTCCTGTTGCTGGCTGCAGTCAGACTGAATCTGAAGACACTGATGAGAACATGTCGGCTTTCTTCCTTGTAGATATTGTATCTGCAAAGAAAGAAGATGGTGGCTTTGCTTTCAGCACAGGCGACTTACAGATCTGTCCATTCAGACATTGGTTCACAGCAAAGGTGCTGAGAAGAGAAAGAAACTGAAACCCACTGCAGTCTTTAAAATACCCCCCAGCTCTGTACAGGTTCTCAGTCATCCAGTTCATCATAGTCTAAGGACTACGGAAAGAAAAGCATCTGGACTAAGTTGCTTGAGGTGAAACGTCTTCAAGCAATTTAAAGAAGTCCAGACACTCTTTCCAAGCACTTTAGACCACTGCTCGATATTAAGTGCAATCTTAACAGTCATGAAAACTACTATGTATAGACCCTATAGACCTAGTAATACAAAATACAGAAAAGAACCCAACAATCATATGACCCCCTATGAGCAAGCACTTTGGCGACAGTGGGAAGGAAAAACTCCCTTTTAACAGGAAGAAACCTCCGGCAGAACCAGGCTCAGGGAGGGGCGGGGCCATCTGCTGGACCGGTTGGGGTGAGAGAAGGAAGACAGGATAAAGACATGCTGTGGAAGAGAGACAGAGGTTAATAACAGATATGATTCAAT
>NW_024583755.1:11505-25310 GCF_018398535.1 Haplochromis burtoni
TGAGAGAGACAGAGGTTAATAACAGATATGATTCAATGCAGAGAGGTCTGTTAACACATAGTGAGTGAGAAAGGTGACTGGAAAGAAACTCAATGCATCATGGGAATCCCCCGGCAGCCTACATCTATTGCAGCATAACTAAGGGAGGATTCAGGGTCACCTGGTCCAGCCCTAACTATATGCTTTAGCAAAAAGGAAAGTTTGAAGCCTAATCTTGAAAGTAGAGATAGTGTCTGTCTCCCGAATCCAAACTGGAAGCTGGTTCCACAGCTCTCTGTGCACAAGGTAGGCCATGTCAGTTTGAGGTCATACTTTTGTCGTAGGTCCGTAAGCATAGAGGGATCCAAACTTCAAGTGCTGGTGTTTATTCACACACATCAAAACAAACACAAGTGTTTATTTCCAAGTTAAAACAAAATAGTAGTATATTTCATATTTAGTAAATATGATAACAGTCTCTGACCTGTGTGAGTTTACAGAAATGCTCTTACAAATAACTCACGTGTTTCTTCCTCTATTTAACATTCACACCTCTGTGTTGAAGCACACGTAGATGAAGCTCTTATTGTTTCTTCCTCAGAAACAGTGGCAGACTCGTTAGTGTTAACCACAGACGACAAACACACCGTTCAGCACACACAGAACTTAACATGGTGTGAAAATCTACAGACAGACTGATATTCATTTGCTGTACATGAGGTGATTGTTGTTATAACTGACCTGTTTAAATGTTTTTAAAGCTTACAGTCTGCATTATTGGGGGCGTGGCCTATTTATATCTGCCAGATATATTAGATATCATATACCAGATATATCTGCCTGAACTGGACCTCTGCTGAAGAAATTATGTTACTGAGCTCTAATTAGCAGTGCCTTTCTGTTTGTCTCATACAATCTATGAAGAAGCTTGATAACCAAGCTAGCTAACATTAGCTGATAGCTGATAAATAGAGTCTCTCCTGGCTATAAAAGCTAACATGATGCTGTTAAAAAATTTGTAACTTTTAGTTTCTGAAACCAGTTGATGAAGTCATTCTGGTGTTTTCCATCTTTGATATACAGTCTTGTATGTTCACTGACCAACATCTTTACTACGACCACATGTTACAGAAACTGTCACTCAAACAACATCAATATTGCTCTTAGAGCACTGTGTAATCATTTTCCACTAAGCATTTCTTTGAACTCTTAGAAAATATCCAAGTTTCAAGTGATACAATTTTATAAACATCCTATTTTCTCCACACTGGAAAAACCAAATCACCCACCAAAGGTCCGTCATTATTACTTCTGCTTTGTCTCACAGCCTGCGATGTGATACTTGAATGTATGTGACATCATCTCGTGCAGCTTTATCTGGATCCAATAAAAATTTACAGTGAAAATATTTATAAGACAAACGGAAATGTTATTTGAATGGACAGAGAATGTAACTGAATCATTTAATCATGATAAATGTGTAGATTATTCAAATCCACAACAATAAAATTAAAACATGAAAGATCAGGAAGTCTGAGTCTCACCTTCAGGTTTCCTGTGAACACATCATCTCACCAGCACAACCAGTAACACCAGTAAAACCATAGCACAGTCTGATCCAACACATGACAATGTAGGAAAAAGGTAAGAACCAGGAGGAGAGGTGGATGTAGGTGGAGGTGTGGATGTAGGTGGAGGTGTGGTGGTGTGTTCCCCTAAAATAAAGCAAACACAGTCATTAAGTTGTCGTCACATTGTGAATGTTGAAAGCTGCAGAAACACAGACAGGTGAGTGTGTCACCTGTGACAGTGATCCAGCTGGATGGAGACTCTCCATGACCGCTGATGTCACACTTGTAGAGGCCTTCATCAGACCTGGAAACATGCTGGATGGTCATGTGACCTGTAGGCTGCTTCCTGATGAGGGAGCCATCTTTATAGAAAGCAGCTGGGAGGTTGGAGGGAGTGGTCTTTGTTTTACAGAGCAGAGTGACGTCATCTCCCTCCATCACAGGGAGGACAGGACTCTGCAGGATCACTGATCCACCTCAACACAGAGACAAACTACAGCATTTCATCCATTTACACACAGCTTCATCAACACTAACTCCACACACTCAGCTTACCAGTGACTGTCAGGTTAACCATGTTACTGATGGGACCCTCTCTGGACTCACACCAGTAAACTCCACTGTCATGAGATCATAGTGATGGTACAGGAAGAACCAGCTGGTTTTCCCCATGTGCTTCCACACTGAGTCCTCTGTTGTGTGCTTGTGTTTCTCCTCAGAGTCCATCCAGCAGAGCTGTCGTCCTCCTCACAGCTCAGAGACACAAAGTCTCCTTTAAAGAACTGAGAGCTGCTGGGACTCACAGTCAGACGAGCTGTGAGGGTTAAAATGAAGAAATACATGTAATATAATAGATCTACTGTAGGGCTGCACGATTAATCGTTAGAAAATCGCGATCTCGATTCATACTTATGTGCGATCTCATTTCCAAATGACAACGATTTAAAAAAAAAAAAAAAAAAAAAAAAAGACGACGATTGTACCGCATTTTGATCCGGGACGTAATCTGCATGAAAACAAGCGCTCACTCTTCCTGCTCAACAAATGACAAGGGCGGAGCCTTATACCACGTGATACAGAAGCTGTGCCGTGTGATGCTAAAATTAGCAGGGAAAAAACAACGGAGAGCACGTCAGGGATGACGAGAAAGTGACAGGAGAAAATCCGTCCCGGTCAACCACCCAAACATCAATAACGGGAACCTTATACAGCGCTTCCCTATACACGTCGAACTCCCGCAGGCACAAAGAAATTACGGAGGCTATCACTTATCACCTGACCAAAGATATGGCTCCCATCAACACTGTGCAAAACGAGGGATTTAGGAAAATGATCAACACCCTAGACAAACGCTACACAGTGCCGTCCCGCAACTATTTTTCTATTGTTGCACTACCTGCTCTATACACGCAGTGTCGAGCAACGGTGGAGACGGAATTTCAAGCAGTACAACATTTTGCGGCAACAACAAAACGTGAGACATTTGTTGTTTTTATGTTTATTTATTGTTTTTATGTTCAGTCTCAACTGTTACGAAGTTGATGTGCAGTTAATAAGTGCAATAAATATTTATACTGGAAAAGAAAATCGTGAGAGAATCGTGATCTCAATTCTAAGCCAAAAAATCGTGATTCTCATTTTATGCAAAATCGTGCAGCCCTAATCTACTGTATGTTATACTAATAGATCCATTGTGAAACATGACCCCAATCAGGTCATATCAGTGAGCATTTCTCAGGTTTAAACTGTGACAGAAGAAGGTTACTGACCTTGGTTTGTTGTGCAGCTCAGCAGTGAGATCAGAACTAAAGAGAAATGACACTCAGGTTGATTTGAGGTGAACATAAAGAACAACTCCACACAAACAGCTGACAAACTCACAAACTCGTCTCTTTCTGATGTATCTGCTCAGTTTGTAATCATAAATATAGCTTGTTGAAGAATGTTATCCATTTATCCACTCTCAAAGTTACACGTGCAGCAAGTTTAGAATCACAGCTTAGCGAAACTTTTAGACTTTAGACTGTGGAAGAAACGCACACAGACAGTAACGAGGTGTTCACTCTTGCTTATATAAAATTCATGCCTCTGCCAGCTGTTTTCCGGGCCTCTAAGTTGGCATCATGGCCTTCAGGGACGGCCTCCGGAAAGGGTTCGTCGCCGCCGCTGGCATCGCGGCCTCCTGCAGCATCACCGCCTGCAGTATCGCTGCCGCCTGGTTCAGCCTCTGTGTCTTCATCCACGCCTGGTCCAGCCTCCATGACGCCGCCTTCGTCTTCGTCTGGTCCAGCTCCGCCTTTGTCTGGTGCTGCGGTTGCCACACCGACATGAACCAGGACCAGGCGTGGATGAAGACACAGAGGCTGGACCAGGCTGGACCAACCTGACGGCATGGGACGTGTTTTTGCTGTGTTTGCAGCAGACGAAGCGTGGTGCTGGGTGGGCTCCTCGGACCCACCAGCTGACTTGGCTTGAAGCCGGGCGGGCGACTCGGACGCACCAGCAGACGACACTTGAGGCTGGCTGGGTTCTCCTGAACCCCCAGCAGACGACACTTGAGGCAGGACGGGCTCCTCAGGCCCTCCAGCCGACGAGGCAGGACGCTAGCTGGGTTCACCTGAACCCCCAGCTAACATGGCTTGAGACTGGACGGGCTCCTCGGGCCCTCCAATGGAGACAGACACTGAAGCAGCAGGTACGGAGACCTCTGCCAGTGTGGACACTGGCTGGGACTGAAAGTGTTCCCCAATACACTCAGCAGAGGACAGAGGCGGACGGGTGAACTTACTTGAATTCTCAGGGGGTGCTGAGAGCTGAGACTGTTCTGGTGAGTTCTCTGGGTGAGGCTGCTGGCGCTTGCGTCTTGACCTCTAGGGGTCAAGAGTTGGCTGGTGACTGACACCCAGTCTCTGGGGAGGCCCTAGAGGGAGCAACTGTCCCTGAGATGGCCAGCTTAAGAGAACCAGCAGATGTTGTGGTGAAGTGTGTTCCCTGCTTAGAATGAGACAGTGAGAATGGTGGCCGAATGAACGAGTGGGTAGGCTGCTGAACTGGTGGCAACTGAGCTACAGGTAGCGAAGTTGTAACAGGTGGTGGAGTGGCTGACTGAACTGAGGGCAGCTGGGCTGCTGACTGAACTGCTAACTGTACTGCTAACTGTGTTACAGGCCCCACATTGAATTGTGGTGAAGGTGTGGATGGGGGATATGGTCAGGAAAAACTGGTTCGGGGAAGTTCATTGCATTAACTGAAGGAACCGATGCAGACGAAAAGGCTCCCCTAACATAGTCATTCCCTAAACTCGTGGTGCTTGACTCAGTAACTCCAGGTTTAGAAAAAATAGCGTGAACACAGTCATTAACCCTGAATGTGGACTCAGCAAAGGCAGTCTTTGGAGCAATGGCCATGGGTGAGACGGAAAAATGATTGTTATCTTCAGAAGACACACAAAAAATAGCTCCAGAAAAGACAGTCACAGAGTCTGACGCAGCAGAAAAAGTGTCCCTTTCACTCACCACAGCCGACTGCTTACATGTCCCTACATCCGGCTGTGGGGTGCCGCGCCGGCGGCGCGAACGTCGCTTTTGTCTCGGAGATGGCTCCGATGGACCGAGTAATTCCTCATCCGGCCGGTCGGACGGCACGTCCTCCATTGAAGCGAGTGGGCGAGCGGTAGCGGCGGGAGGGTGTAGGTGAAGCTCGTGAAGAACAAAATTTTGTACGAGCGGATACAGTGAGTCCAATAACCAGGGGTAACTGGAAATAAGGTGTTGTAGGTTGGCTTCCACAGTGTAAAGAGACGCCTCTGCCTCATGCTCTAACCACTGGTTGATTAATTTAGAAGCAGAGTCGATAACGGCCTCCTGAAGCTCCCTGGTGGGCTGAATGCCGCTGGATCCATAGCTGGCTGGTCAGTACTGTCACGGCGAGTGAGATGAGCCGTATAAAAATAATAAATGAGGATCCAGACAGAGATCAGCTGGGCTCGTGAGCTGTCAGGCTGTGCGACTGATTCAGCTGTCAAAACAAACACGTCAATAAATGTGGAAATTGGCAGTACATACCTGCGTGTGCGTGTATTATTGTGGTGAAGGTGTGGATGGGGGGATATGGTCAGGAAAAACTGTTTCAGGGAAGTTTATTGCTTTACCTGAAGGAACCGATGCAGACGAAAAGGCTCCCCTAACATAGTCATTCCCTAAACTCGTGGTGCTTGACTCAGTAACTCCAGGTTTAGAAACAACAGCGTGAACACAGTCATTAACCCTGAATGTGGGCTCAGCAAAGGCAGTCTTTGGAGCAGTGGCCATGGGTGAGACGGAAAAATTATTGTTATATTCAGAAGACACACAAAAAATAGCTCCAGAAAACACAGTCACAGAGTCTGACGCAGCAGAAAAACTGTCCCTTTCACTCACCACAGCCGACTGCTTACATGTCCCTACATCCGGCTGTGGGGTGCCGCGCCGGCGGCGCGAACGTCGCTTTTGTCTCGGAGATGGCTCCGATGGACCGAGTAATTCCTCATCCGGCCGGTCGGACGGCACGTCCTCCATTGAAGCGAGTGGGCGAGCGGTAGCGGCGGGAGGGTGTAGGTGAAGCTCGTGAAGAACAAAATTCTGTACGAGCGGATACAGTGAGTCCAATAACCAGGGGTAACTGGAAATAAGGTGTTGTAGGTTGGCTTCCACAGTGTAAAGAGACGCCTCTGCCTCATGCTCTAACCACTGGTTGATTAATTTAGAAGCAGAGTCGATAACGGCCTCCTGAAGCTCCCTGGTGGGCTGAATGCCGCTGGATCCATAGCTGGCTGGTCAGTACTGTCACGGCGAGTGAGATGAGCCGTATAAAAATAATAAATGAGGATCCAGACAGAGATCAGCTGGGCTCGTGAGCTGTCAGGCTGTGCGACTGATTCAGCTGTCAAAACAAACACGTCAATAAATGTGGAAATTGGCAGTACATACCTGCGTGTGCGTGTATTTGTGCCTGGTGTATTCCACAAGTGGTGCCGAAACCCAGGAAAGTGCCGGTGGGGGAATGTCCGACCCACAGGCCGCGCCACCCGCCCAGCCTCTGCAATTCTTGGCGCAGATGCTGGCGGAGATGGCGACGATGAGCCGGGATCAGGCGGCCGACCAGCGTGCCCACCTGGCCGCGCTGCGGGAGCAGACGGACCGACAGACGCAAGTTCTGGAGCGGCTGGTCGGGCCATACCAGCCGGCCATACCGAGAGCGCCTCTGCGCCCTCTCCCCCTCATTGAGGTCCCGTTTGAGCGCATCGGCATGGACCTCATCGGGCCGTTTCACCGGAGTGCACGCGGCTACCGCTTTGTGTTAGTCCTGGTGGATTACGCAACGCGGTACCCGGAAGCAGTTCCGCTGCGCACCATCTCTGCAAAGAGTGTGGCGCAGGCACTGTTTCAGGTCATCTCCCGAGTCGGAATCCCGAAAGAGATACTGACTGACCAGGGCACGTCGTTTATGTCTCGTACACTGCGGGAACTGTACGAATCTATTCGGACCAGCGTCTACCACCCTCAGACTGACGGGCTGGTGGAGCGGCTGAATAAGACTTTAAAGTCCATGATTCGGAAGTTCATTAACGAGGATGAACGCAATTGGGATCACTGGCTAGACCCTCTGTTATTCGCAGTGCGGGAGGTGCCCCAGGCCTCCACGGGATTTTCTCCCTTTGAACTGCTGTTCGGCAGGAGGCCACGTGGGGTGCTCGACCTGATTAAAGAAAGCTGGGAGGACGGTCCGAGCCCCGCCAAAAATGAGATTCAGTACGTGTTGGACCTGAGAGCAAAACTCCACACTTTGGGGAGGTTGTCACGGGAGAATTTGCTCCAGGCTCAGCAGCGTCAGCAACGCCTGTATGACAGAGGGGCTAGGCTCAGGCAATTTTCACCGGGAGATAAAGTGCTTGTGTTACTCCCTACTTCCAGCTCGAAGTTGCTCGCCAAGTGGCAAGGACCCTTTGTGGTCACACGGCGAGTCGGGGACGTGGACTATGAGGTCGCTCGGTCGGACAGGGGAGGAGCCACGCAGATTTATCACCTCAATCTCCTCAAACTGTGGCGAGAGGTTGAAACCGCTTCTCTGGTGAGCTTGGTGAAGGAGAGAGATGAGTTGGGGCCTGAGGTGCCAAATTCTATCATTCCCACCTCCCTCCCTTGTGATGACCATCTCACACAGGCCCAGAGAGCGGATGTTGTCGCGTTGCAACAGCGTTTTGCGGACGTGTTCTCCCCCCTGCCCGGCCGGACGTCCCTCATCGAGCACCATTTCGTGACGCAGCCCGGCGTGACGGTGCGTTCACGGCCCTACAGGCTCCCAGAGCATAAGCGAAAAATCGTGCAGAGGGAATTGGCGGAAATGCTGAGGATGGGAGTAATAGAAGAGTCGCACAGCGCCTGGTGTAGCCCCATCGTTCTGGTGGCGAAGAAGGATGGGTCTATACGGTTCTGTGTCGACTATCGCAGGGTGAACGAAGTGTCACGCTTTGATGCCTACCCCATGCCTCGGGTCGACGAGCTCCTGGACCGGTTAGGCACGGCCCGCTTTTTCACGACGCTGGACTTAACCAAGGGCTATTGGCAGATTCCCTTGTCTGCCGAGGCCAGGGAGGCCTTTGTAAATGGAGGGACAGTAACTGCGTGTATATGTAAGCGTGTAAACCTGCAGATAGTCAGATTAACAGTATTTTGTCTCTATCTGACATTCATCTCATGTAAAAAATAATGTGGCGCACAGCTGACGTGAAAAAAGGCACATACCTTTGACATTGCGTGACGAACTCTGTATTCCTCGTCCACACATAAACGCAAAAAAGGAGTTTTAAAAAATCTCAGTTTTCGGTGATTCGAAACGCCGTTTACGTGTGGATGAAACAGCTGCGTTTTCAAAAATACCCGTGTAGGTGTGGACGTAGCGTAAAAGAGTTAGTAGTTTATTTTATTACTACCTGTAATTTATTGCAGATTACTTGTATTTGCTTAATTGTTTACTAAATGTTTGAGGTGTGAAATAAACCGCAATGGAGCAAAATATGGGTGTGTGTGGTTGGAGGATGTGTTTGTGCGCGCGGGAGGGGGATGGTCGAACATTTTTCCCGTAAAACAAAGGGGGGCCAAGCAAAAAAAGTTTGGGAACCGGTGAGTTATCAGGAGAGCAGACAGTCAAAGTACAAGAATTCAAACAAACACAGAGATTCTACTTACAGAGCAGACACAGCACAGATGTTTCCTTCATCGTCCTTCTCACTCATTTGAGCTTTTTTTCATTTCTGTCACTGACACCAAGTAAAGCCCGCCCTCTTCCTCTGAGCACCAGCTTTCTATTGGTTCAATGGTGGGAATAGCCTAATCATTTAAAAGAATATCTTTAATCTAAAATTTTTAAAAAACCTGTCTCGTCCACCATGAATGTAAATGAAAAGGCAAAACTAATAAATGTACAGTATTTTAATTTGGATTCCTTATATGTGTAATTGGATATTCATCAGTTCACAAAGAAAAAAAAAAAAGATATAATAAATATAATAATCTAAGGTCCTCTGCTCTCAGTGATCTGTAGTTTGGTTGATGAACAAATCCATGTCCATGTAGTTACGTCCCCCTCAGTGAGAGAGGCAGATATGAGCTGAAACACAGGAATCAAACCAGGGACGCTGCTGTTATGGAGCTGAACTGGAACCATTCAGACACTGAGGCCCTCTGAACACATTTTAATTACAGCTGTGCAGAGACACACTGATGACTGACTGGAACACTATGATTCACATTTTACATGAACACCATCCTCACACATGGTTTATATGTGACCACTAGAGGGAGATGTTGGACTTTAAACATACTAACATGAACACAAGCAGCTCAACAGTGATACTTCCGCAGTTTGTTTTTTGTTTTTTAAATAAATAAATAAATCAGATCCCAGCTACTCCTGTACAGGAAATCTGGACCTTGTAGGTCAAAGACTCTGCTCCTAATAATTATTAACCCAGCAGAAATAGCGACTAGAGACTTGTTTAAGCCAGAGGTGGGCAAACACACCTAGTTTTATATCCAATGCTAACTCTGCACATCAGATGACGTCCTCAGTAAGTTGGCCCAGCAGTTAAGGAAAGTCACAGCCACATCTGTTAATGGCAGCTCTCCTCAAATGATTTGAGTACTTGGTAAATTATAATAACAGGCTCTTGCCTACACCTGTGTGCCTATACTGCCCCTTTCTGGTAAAGCATTTACCCGATCATGCAAAAATACAGATCAGCCATAACAAAATATTTAGAAAATTGTACATTTTTTTTAATGTCAAGATTTGCTAACTTTTCTTTGTTTGAAACTACAAAAACCTGGATGTTCTAGAAGTACAACAAATGCAAAGAAAATAAATTTAGACACTGACATGAACGTGAACTTGGCAGCTAAAACAAAATCATTGATCCTAATAATGTAACACACACTGAATCCACGGGTTGGATTACAATTGGAAGCTGCAAAAGAATTAGCAACCACAGCATGCAAAATAAGCCAACGCTGAAATATAAAGAAGGAGGAGGACTCTTTAAAAAGCTATTTTTTCATGAATATGTTATTTGAATGTGTTTAAAATGCTCAAACTGTCCATCTGTGACTGACTGACAGACCCACCGACCTTTCAGAGATTATGTTTATGCTGTGGATATGAACAGAATCTGTTCTGTCACTTTACAGGAGAACAGCATGTGTTAGTAGCACTAAAGCAGAAAGTCTGTCATGAAATACATCTGGTTTATCACTTCACAGTACAAAAGAACAGCTTCAGCTTGTAACTCTTTAACATTCCAATAATTTAACAATGTTCTTATTTAACATGCTTGTTTCACATGGTAGGCACAAAGAAGTTAATACACAAAACTGTATACAGTCTGTAACATGCTTATACTGATATCCCATGAATAGCTCTGTTATTTATCTCCTACTTCTGAGAGGGGCTACTGAGCTTCCACAGATCACAGGATGTAATAACATCAGGTTAAATGTATAAATATTCACATTGTTACACTCAAGGTGAGATCAAATCTGCTCACACTCAAACAGCAGGTCAGAAAAACATTTACAGCGACAGGAAGCAAAGACAAACATTCAAGAGCAACACGTGTAAAACTTTATCGATAAACAAGCAATCATATAAAAATCAATAATAAATAATCTTGACGTGTTTAAACTGAAGAGTTTCCTTCATGGAGGAACAAGTTAAGGCTTCATAGATCAGAGGAAACATGTGACTCTGCAGCTCCATGTAACACATTTCTCTTTGGTTTCATAATAATATCAGATTATTCAGTCACTCAGTTCTAGCTGATAAATGGACCCTGAGCACTTTGTGTTGTGTTTGTGTTGTCAGTCAGTGTCTGTAATTA
Organism: Haplochromis burtoni; assembly: GCF_018398535.1. Lineage (NCBI taxonomy): Eukaryota > Metazoa > Chordata > Actinopteri > Cichliformes > Cichlidae > Haplochromis > Haplochromis burtoni. The sequence continues at coordinate 22,468 of NW_024583755.1, forward strand.
TTGTGTAACATCTAAACACGAGGATCAGTCTGAGTCTGACCTCACAAACAGCTGAACCTGAAGATGACACAAACTCACTGATTCTGATATTGTGACAGAGACGACGCTGAATCCATCACTGTGAACAAACTTATTTCTGTCGACATCAGAGACAGAAACATGTTTGTCACATAAAATGGTTTTTGTTGTTGAATATCACTGATCTTATTCTCAGATATGTAACTTTTCTTTGTTTGAATTATGAAGTCTTAAATGTTCCACGTGTAACAATAACAGTACTGAGAGTCTGGATCAGCAGGAGTTCAGCTGTATAAAAACAAACTGAGACGTTTCAAACAGGCTGCGTTTCAGCAGGAGGCTGGTATGAATCCTGACTCTGTGATTGTTTATGTTTTCTGTAGATCAAAAATCCAACAACAGCAACAAGAAGAACAGCAGAAACTGACAGACCAGCAATCAGTCCAACAGGTCCGTCCTGTTTGTTTCTCCTGTCTGACCTGCAGGTGAGAAACAGGTGTGAGGTGTCAGCTGTCAGGTAGGTGATGAGTGAAGAACAGAACAGAATCCATTTCCTCTTCAAACTGCTGTCAGACATTATCTACTGCACTCTGATCACATCACTCAGACCAGCTGCTTTCTACAAAGTCTCATCAACAACATCTTTAGAAACAAACATCAACAACCAGGAAGCAGCTTCACCTCTGATCACACACACACTCAACTCTACTCACTCACCTGAAACAGTCAGGCTGACGGTGTTGATGGTCTCCCATGATTTTGTCTCTTTGTTGAAGATATTACAATTGTATGATCCACCATCATCAGTCGTCACATCCTTCAGAATCAAAGACACGTCTCCATCCTTCATCTGTCTGTCCTGCAGATCCACCCGGTTCTTAAAAGATGGATGCTGTTTAACTGGATCAAATTGTTCATCTCTGTAAAAAAGCACATATTTATCTCCCAGGTCAGCTCTGCTCCACTTCACAGCTCTGATGGTTTTGTTTGATGGTACTCGACATGGTAGAACTACATCCTGTCCAGACTCAGCTGTGATGTTTTTCTGGTCTGAAAGAGGAAACAACACAGAGCAGAGAGGTTAAAGGTCAAAGTACAACTGTTCACTTCAACAGCAGCCAATCAGAGAGAGGATCAGAGACCAGTGAGCTCTGCTGTCACAGAGGACAGAAAAAAAAAACCTTCTTGGACTTTATTTTGGGACAAAGTCACCAAACCTCTGCAAAGCTGAGTGAATAATTTTACTATTGAGAAGCACTTTGGTCTTTAAATGTGCTATATAAATAAAGGATTGATTGATTGATTGATTGATAATTTATCAAATAAGAACCTGGCTAAAAATTATACCCATTTTAATTTCCTTAATACACCTCAATAAGATCAAATCTCACTCAAATAGAGCAGCAAACACATGTGAGAGCTGACTTAGTCAGCCTAGTTTGACAGGCTGGGAGCTGAAGACTGAGTGTCTGCTGTGGGGCAGAGAGAAGTTCCTCCTGTGGAGGTGGTTATTTTGTGTTATTATTTTTTATTAAATTTGTTTGTTTTATTTATTTATGTTTTATTCGGATGCTCAGCACTTCTATCAGAGGTTAAAGATCTCTGACATGATCGATTCTGCACACAGAATCCCTCTGAGTGAAGATCAGAATATATGAAGATGATTGAACATCATATTTCACCTCACATTGCTCCTGTGTGTTGCTGTGCTGCAGTTATTATGATGATGTCATTTCAGAGCTGTACATTTCTTCCTCTTTAAGGGAAACTTTTACCGTTTCTGCTCCATCGGGATCAGGTGGGACACGGTGGGCGGAGTCTACAGTCAGCAGGCCAACTGTTGAGTTTGTAAACTGGTTTGATTTGTTTTCGCACAGAGATAATACGTCACTACAAACCACGTGAGAACGCTGAGCCCGCTCATTGGTCAGATGTCACAGAAGGTGAGTGTGCTGTGAATGAAAACAGAAAGTCGCTTCAGGGCTGGTTGCTGACCCTCACGTAACCTTTGCATATCTGTACTTCCTTCTTGTATTGAGAGTATAAAGCACACATAGCAACGGGACGTTTTTAACCCAAACCTGTAACGCGCGCGCCCGTGCAGGTGTTTGGGATCACGTTCACACCATAAACGAGACCTCCTCCTCCTGAGGGTCTCGGTGGGGTTGTTGCTGTCTGCACCTGAGTGTGATTACTGAGTTCACACCTGCACGAACCAACCGAACCAAACAGGAAAAGAAGATTTTGATTTCAGTAAAGAGTAAAAACACACCTTGCCTTAGTGCCGTTAGCAGTCAGGGTAAAGTTATTGGGAACGGAGGGGACAGGGGCTTTTCGTTTACCTGACCGCACCCCGTAACTCAGGTGTCCTGAGAAAGCTTACACAACCTGCGTATACTTTTTTTTAATTTATTTATTAGATTTAGTCCATCCTTCTGATAATTAACAAGCATTTTTCTGTCACTACAGACATAAGGCACAGTCTAGGGGAGATTCAACATTTTTACATTAAAAGGCAGCGTAATGTTTCAGAGCCTTGTTCGTGAAGTTGAAACAAAGTAGTACCTGAAGGAGAGCTCACCTGACGAGGCCAAATCCACGACACAGACAAACAGCAGAGTTAAGCAGAGACAGGCTGATGTTAACAGAGTCATTGTAGTTTTATTCGGTACGTCCAAAACATACCGGGGAAACACCACCTGTTTGATCCTCTGCAGCGCAAGTAGCTACAAATGGCGAAAAACTGACACTCATCAGTCTACTTTCTGTTTAACCCCGCAATCCATGACGTCACTGCGCGTCACTCGTTGGCGCGTTTCGGAGAA
>NW_024583755.1:25335-27746 GCF_018398535.1 Haplochromis burtoni
AAATGTTCTGGTTCTTGTCACAGGTCTGTGCTGTGAGGCAGCATTTTGATTTATTCACATAACTTCAGGGTGAGGTGTTCATATATAGAGACAGGGAACCACAAGTGAGCCGAATGAGTGGGGTTGCTCTTTGATTCAAGTGGGTGCAGCAAATACACAGAATGAAAGATTTTCACATTTCAAACTGCGCTGCAAGGCCTGACATTTGGAAATGTCTGAAAGAAAAGTTAATTGTTATTCCAAATTCAAACAAACAGCAGCTGAACTATTTTTAATCACATGAGCTTAAAAACGTAATCAAATACTTTTGTTAAAAAGCTACAAAAACAACAAAATTAGTTTTATTCTTTTAAAGTTGAATCATGTGTATGAACCTGTGTCTGGCTACATAAACTCAGAAGAAGTTATTCCTCAAACATGGCCGCCATCACTGCGCTCATGTAACTGAAAACTACAAACCTGCTGCTGATGATGGTCCGAGGCTCGTGGCTCCACAGGCCACTGATTAGTCAGACGTTCAGGTTCAAGCTCAGCTGTACGTAACATTAAGGTGTCAGTGAGTAGAAATACTAGAAAAGCAGAGTAAACGTTCCCCATCTGACAGATGGAAATGTTGGTGTCACATAAATATGATAAAAAAGTAAAAGAACAAAACGAAACACTGGAGTGAGTTCACTGAATGTATTTATTAATCATATTTAATTAACCCTTTAAGACCGACCATAGAACCAAGTCTACCAGAGCTTACTTCATAGCTAGTTTACGTGGTTCCGATTCTACGGGGATTTAAAAATAGTTATGCAGAACGGAGCGTGCGCGCTCTGACCGGCTCTAAACAGCTTTAGATTCATGGCCTGTTTATGGAGGTTTTAGACATTTTACTTCCTCTTTTTTTTAGCAGCTTTCTGATGAAACAGCTGCAACTTTCTTCCCCCAGACACAGAAAAATGGAGTTCCTGTAGTTTCTGTTTAAACCACAAACAGCTCAGAGAGTAACGGTCACTATGTGCAGCACAAAGCTTTAAAGACAGTTACACATTTCATGTTTCGAACTCACACATATGTATGGCACCAAGTGCAATTTTCCCAAAGTAACAAAGTATTTGTATAGTACTTATTCTATCGTCTAGTATTCTTTCTATTTTGCATAGTATGTTATTCTGTTTATCTGAATCTATTTTATAGGTTTTTTTTCTATTGGTTTTACTGCTCTTGTACTTGAATTCAGCCTGATTTGTTTTTCATGTCTTCTCCTCCATCATCAGTTATCAGGAGAGCAGACAGTCAAAGTACAAGAATTCAAACAAACACAGAGATTCTACTTACAGAGCAGACACAGCACAGATGTTTCCTTCATCGTCCTTCTCACTCATTTGAGCTTTTTTTCATTTCTCTCACTGACACCAAGTAAAGCCCGCCCTCTTCCTCTGAGCACCAGCTTTCTATTGGTTTTTAATGTGGTGGGGAATAGCCTATCATGTGTAAAAGTATATTTTTAAAATATAAATTTTTTTTTAAAAACCTGTCTCGTCCACCATGAATGTAAATGAAAAGGCAAAACTAATAAATGTACACACTGTTATAAAGTATTTTAATTTGGATTTCCTTATATGTGTAATTGGATATTTATCAGTTCACAAAGGGAAAAAAAAGATATAATAAATATAATAATCTAAGGTCCTCTGCTCTCAGTGATCTGTAGCTTGGTTGATGAACAAATCCATGTCCATGTAGTTACATCCCCCTCAGTGAGAGAGGCAGATATGAGCTGAAACACAGGAATCAAACCAGGGACGCTGCTGTTATGGAGCTGAACTGGAACCATTCACATTTACATTAACACCATCCTCACACATGGTTCATATATGGCCACTAGAGGGAGATGTTGGGCTTTACATACTAACATGAACACAAGCAGCTCAACAGTGATACTTCCGCAGTTTGTTTTTTGTTTTTTAAATAAATAAATAAATCAGATCCCAGCTACTCCTGTACAGGAAATCTGGACCTTGTAGGTCAAAGACTCTGCTCCTAATAATTATTAACCCAGCAGAAATAGCGACTAGAGACTTGTTTAAGCCAGAGGTGGGCAAACACACCTAGTTTTATATCCAATGCTAACTCTGCACATCAGATGACGTCCTCAGTAAGTTGGCCCAGCAGTTAAGGAAAGTCACAGCCACATCTGTTAATGGCAGCTCTCCTCAAATGATTTGAGTACTTGGTAAATTATAATAACAGGCTCTTGCCTACACCTGTGTGCCTATACTGCCCCTTTCTGGTAAAGCATTTACCCGATCATGCAAAAATACAGATCAGCCATAACAAAATATTTAGAAAATTGTACATTTTTTTTAATGTCAAGATTTGCTAACTTTTCTTTGTTTGAAACTACAAAAACCTGGATGTTC
>NW_024583755.1:28028-29217 GCF_018398535.1 Haplochromis burtoni
TCTCAGTCTGCAGGTGTAACAGCTGCACTCTGCAGAAAAACTGAGACAATCACTGCTCTGTGCTCCTATTGGTCAACTGCACATGACTGAGGGAAACATTAGAAAAGAAACAAATACAATAATAATAAAAGAACAAAAACATGTCGGTGCTTGTTTTGAGACGTGAGGAATTGCCCTTTTTCCTCCTATGCATATGTGGCTGTGTGTTCCTCTGGTGACAGTTTTTGACTTAAACACAATTTGATCAATTTAAAGAGAGAAACTCAGACAGCAACTGTGAACTTTCAGTATCACAGGCATTAATAACACCTCCCAACACTTCGAGTGGCCACGTCGTAGCTTCTATATACAAGTTTACAGCAGACGGATAAATTAAGCAGTAGCTTAACTAGTAGGTTAAATCTCGATCAAATGACATAGTAAGTATGAGGTCTTTTTTTTTTATAAGGCAGTGCCTCTCAGCTCTCCTCCTCAGAATTTTTGTCTACTGGCTTTAATATGTTTAATAAATCCATTGATTTTTTTTACCTTCTTAATATGAATATTTTTAAGGTTACAGGCCCTAAGGGTTTTTAAAACATCGTTGTTATTGAAAAATATTTAATGTGCTTCTGTAGGCGTTTTCAACAAACATCAGTTTTTAAACTGTGTTTTCATTTTAGGGTTTTTTAAACCTTGTGATGGTCGTCAGGAGACTTATAGCTCCTGACTCTGAATCTCAGCATCATTATTGCAGTAAATGCAAAGAAAGATCCCAAAACAACACAAAAGAAAACCTGAAACAATCCCACCAATAAATGACAGACCGATTTTAAGTCCAACAGGGATATCCTTTATCCCTCCATCCTCCGTGTCTCCCTGGTGACCTGCAGGAGAGAAACAGGAGGGTAACAGGAGGGTGTCAGCATTCATGATGAGTGAAGAACAGAAGAGAATCTAACCCAACGTCAGCAAGCAGCTTCACCTCTGATCACACAAACTGAACTCTGCTCACTCACCTGGAGGAAGAACACTCATGTTGACGGTTCCCACGATCTCCCATGATGCGGATTCTCCCACAATGACACGACACTCGTATGTTCCAGCATCATTAATCGTCACATCCTTCAGAATCAAAGACACGTCTCCATCCTTCATCTGTCTGTCCTGCAGATCCACCCGGTTCTTAAAAGATGGATGCTGGTTTGTT